>NW_027464108.1:185000-282937 GCF_050947455.1 Rhinoderma darwinii
CGAATCAGGGAAGGGGATGAGTGGAAGACTGCGTTTAACACGCCCGAAGGTCATTTCGAATACCTCGTCATGCCCATTGGGTTGTGCAATGCTCCCGCGGTCTTCCAGAATTTCATAAATTTGATTTTAAGAGACCACCTGGGGGTATTTCTTGTAGTGTACCTTGATGATATAGTTGTGTTTTCCAAGGACTGGTCCTCCCACATTGAGCATGTCAGGAAGGTGCTCCAGGTCCTTCGGGAAAACAAACTCTTTGCTAAAACTGAAAAATGGGTGTTTGGGGTGCAGGAGATACAATTTTTGGGTCAAATCCTCACTCCTATCGAATTCCGCATGGACCCTGCCAAGGTCCAGGCTGTGGCTGAATGGGTCCAACCTGCTTCCCTGAAGGTGTTACAGTGCTTCCTGGGGTTCGCTAATTATTACAGGAGATTTATTGCTAACTTCTCGGTCATCGCTAAGCCTCTTACGGATCTTACTTGCATGGGTGCTGATCTCCTTTTGAGGTCATTAAGAGGTGCTTTGTCTCTGCCCCAGTGCTGATTCAGCCTAACCAAATGGAGTCATTCATCGTGGAGGTTGACGCATCCGAGGTGGGAGTGGGTGCTGTCTTGTCCCAGGGTACCAGGTTCCTCACCCATCTCTGTCCCTGTGCCTACTTCTCCAGGAAGTTCTCGCCCACTGAGAGTAACAATGACGTGGGAAACCGCGAACTCTTAGCCATAAAATGGGCATTTGAAGAGTGGCGCCACTTCTTGGAGGTGGCTAGGCACCAGGTAATGGTCCTTACCGACCACAAGAATCTGGTCTTCTTAGAATCCGCCCGGAGGCTAAACCCGAGACAAGCTTGATGGGCGTTGTTTTTTAACTAGATTCAACTTTGTGGTCACCTATAGGGCTGGGTCTAAAAATATTAAAGCTGATGCACTGTCACGTAGCTTCATGGCCAGCCCTCCTCCTGAGGAGGATCCTGCTTGTGTTTTGCCCCCAGGCATCCTGGGTACCAAACACCTAATTTCTAGAACCTATTGGTGTCCTGGGTTGCTTAAAGACGTTAAGGCCTACGTTGCCGATTGTGAAACTTGTGCTAGGTCCAAGACTCCCAGGTCCCGACCAGCGGGCTTACTATGTTCTTTGCCCATTCCCCAGAGACCTTGGACCCATATCTCCATGGATTTTATCACCGATCTGCCTCCATCCCAAGGCAAGTCGGTGGTGTGGGTTGTAGTAGACCGCTTCAGCAAGATGTCTCACTTTGTACCCCTCAAGAAACTACCCAATGCCAAGACGTTAGCTACCTTGTTTGTCAAACACATCCTGCGTCTCCATGGGGTCCCTGTCAATATTGTTTCTGACAGAGGGGTACAATTTGTTTCATTGTTTTGGAGAGCCTTCTGTAAGAAGTTGGAGATTGATCTGTCCTTCTCCTCGGCCTTCCATCCTGAAACTAATCAGTCTCTAGAACCATATTTAAGGTGTTTTATCTCTGACTGTCAATATGATTGGGTCTCATTCATTCCCCTCGCCGAATTTTCCCTTAATAAGCGGGTCAGTAACTCGTCAGGGGTCTCCCCCTTTTTATGTAATTTTGGGTTTAATCCACGGTTCTCCTCCGTTTCTCCTGGTAGATCCAACAATCCCGAGGTAGAGGTCGTTCATCGGGAACTGTGCACAGTCTGGGCCCAGGTTCAGAAGAACCTAGAGGCGTCCCAGAGCATACAAAAGATTCAGGCAGATAGAAGACGTTCTGCTTACCCCTTGTTTGTGGTCGGGGATTTGGTGTGGCTGTCCTCAAAAAATTTGCGCCTTAAAGTCCCGTCCAAAAAATTTGCTCCCCGCTATATAGGGCCGTATAAGGTCATTGAGGTCCTTAACCCTGTCTCCTTCCGGCTGGAGTTACCCCCGTCCTTTCAGATACACAACGTGTTCCATGCCTCCCTCCTGAAAAGATGCTCCCCGTCCTTGGATACCTCGAGGAAACCTACGGTCCCGGTTCTCACTCCTGAAGGGGTAGAATTTGAGGTGGCCAAGATTGTGGACAGCAGGATGGTCCAAGACTCCCTCCAGTACCTGGTCCATTGGAGAGGATACGGGCCTGAGGAGAGGACTTGGGTACCCACCCGGGATATTCACACCGGGTTATTGCTCAGGAAGTTCCATCTTCGGTTCCCCAACAAGTCAGGTCCACCTAGGAAGGGTCCAGTGCCCCCTCATAAAGGGGGGGGGGGGGGTACTGTAAAGGATCTGCCAGACACAGCTTCTGTGTCGACGCCCGTGGTTAATCAGTCTGCATCTGCTCCTAGGTCTGATAGAGTGACTCGATCTGCTACCACTCAGGCTGGGAGGCTGAGAAGTGGGAGAACCTATCGCAGCCTGGCCAGACGGTTCTAGCTCCCGCCCTTGGTCTATTTATACCTTCATTTCCTGCTCCTCCTTTGCCTGTGATTCTGTCTGGTTTCCTGGCTCTGCTGCTCCTGCTAGTACTATTGACCTCTGCTTCAAATTGACCCTGGCTTTACTGACTATACTCCTGCTCTGCGTTTGGTACCTCATACACTCCTGGTTTGACTCGGCTCGTTCACTTCTCTTGGTGCTCATGGTGTTGCCGTGGGCAACTGCCCCATTTCCCTTTGCTTCTGTGTACCCTTGTCTGTTTGTCTGTCGTACACATATTGAGCGTAGGGACCGTCGCCCAGTTGTACGCCGTCACCTAGGACGGGCCGTGCAAGTAGGCAGGGACTGAGTGGCGGGTAGATTAAGGCTCACCTGTCTGTCTCCCTATCCCGTCATTACAGTATGTTGGGATTATTTAGGCACTATATGACACTGTTGTATGGATAGTCACGATATGGTGCTATGATGTGGGTACTGTATGGAGGGATTATTTAGGCACTATATGATACTGTTATATGTATAGTCACGATATGGTGCTATGGTGTGGGAACTGTATGGTGGGATTATTTAGGCACTATATGGCATGATTACATGGATAGTCACGATATAGTGCTATGGCGTAGATACTGTATGGTGGGATTATTTAGGCACTATATGGCATGATTACATGGAAAGTCACGATATAGTGCTATGGTGTGGGTACTGTATGGAGGGATTATTTAGCCACTATATGTCAGTTATTTAGATAATATGAGCATGTGGTGTGGGTACTGTATGGTGTATTAGAGTATTTAGGCACTATATGGCACGGTTATTTGGATAGTCATGATATGGTGCTATGATGTGGGTACTGTATGGTGTATTGGATTATTTAGGCACTATATGATACTGTTATATGGATAGTCACGATATGGTGCTATGATGTGGGTACTGTATGGTGGGATTATTTAGGCACTATATGGCACGGTTATTTGGATAGTCATGATATGGTGCTATGGTGTGGGTACTGTATGGTGGGATTATTTAGGCACTATATGATACTGTTATATGGATAGTCACAATATGGTGCTATGATATGGGTACTGTATGGTGGGATTATTTAGGCACTATATGATACTGTTATATGGATAGTCACGATATGGTGCTATGGTGTGGGAACTGTATGGTGGGATTATTTAGGCACTATATGGCACTATTATATGGATAGTCACGATATGGTGCTATGGTGTGGGTACTGTATGGTGTATTGGATTATTTAGGCACTATATGATACTGTTATATGGATAGTCACAATATGGTGCTATGATATGGGTACTGTATGGTGGGATTATTTAGGCACTATATGATACTGTTATATGGATAGTCACAATATGGTGCTATGATATGGGTACTGTATGGTGGGATTATTTAGGCACTATATGATACTGTTATATGGATAGTCACGATATGGTGCTATGGTGTGGGAACTGTATGGTAGGATTATTTAGGCACTATATTGCACTATTATATGGATAGTCACGATATGGTGCTATGGTGTGGGTACTGTATGGTGGGATTATTTAGGCACTATATGGCACTATTATATGGATAGTCACGATATGGTGCTATGGTGTGAGTACTGTATGGTGGGATTATTTAGGCACTAGATGGCACTATTATATGGATAGTCACGATATGGTGCTATGGTGTGAGTACTGTATGGTGGGATTATTTAGGCACTATATGGCACTATTATATGGATAGTCACGATATGGTGCTATGGTGTGGGTACTGTATGGTGGGATTATTTAGGCACTATATGGCACTATTATTTGGATAGTCACGATATGGTGCTATGGTGTGGGTACTGTATGGTGGGATTATTTAGGCACTATATGGCACTATTATATGGATAGTCACGATATGGTGCTATGGTGTGAGTACTGTATGGTAGGATTATTTAGGCACTATATGGCACTATTATATGGATAGTCACGATATGGTGCTATGGTGTGAGTACTGTATGGTGGGATTATTTAGGCACTATATGGCACTATTATATGGATAGTCACGATATGGTGCTATGGTGTGGGTACTGTATGGTGGGATTATTTAGGCACTATATGGCACTATTATATGGATAGTCACGATATGGTGCTATGGTGTGGGTACTGTATGGTGGGATTATTTAGGCACTATATGGCACTATTATATGGATAGTCACGATATGGTGCTATGGTGTGGGTACTGTATGGTGGGATTATTTAGGCACTATATGGCACTATTATATGGATAGTCACGATATGGTGCTATGGTGTGAGTACTGTATGGTGGGATTATTTAGGCACTATATGGCACTATTATATGGATAGTCACGATATGGTGCTATGGTGTGGGTACTGTATGGTGGGAATATTTAGGTCCGTTAGTTTCTTTATATGTTGCTTTGATGTGTATGATGCCTGCCTGTCAGTTATTTTTCCATCTTCAGATCATGCAGGAACCCTGTGGCGCTGCCATCAAGATTTGGCTGTTGTAGTTATGGAGGTGCGATGATCGTCTGTGAGGAGACGCAATGCTGCAGACCAAGCCTTTGATTTGATGACATTTACTGACGGGTTGTAACAACAGCTGAAAAAGTTCCCTCTGATTTATATAGAGAAGTTTCAATTATTTAAGGAACCGTCTGCAGCGCCATCATTTTAAGTATGAATCAAGGAGCCTGACTGGGAAATTTGTCAGCGTGTGTTAGATCAATGGTAATTACCTCCTGACATGGGTCCTGTTATCATTTTACAGGATCTTGTGTAGCAGTAACACAAACTGCAGGCTGATCAATACTGCTGGAGTTATGACTCTCCAATGGACAGGGGGGAGCGAGGCCATTACTGCAGCCGTACCCTGCAGGAAAACACGCCGGACATAACAATATCCATCATATTAAGGGGGGCACAGAATCCAGATCTTAGCCGGAGGCCGGAAACAACACGGCTGCAATAACATCATCGTCACAAGACTGCAGCCTCTGGTCTGCGCTGGACACATCACATTCAACCCCTATTATTACTGTCAAGTTGGGGAGTTGCCAGTATTTAGGGGCCCCCATCGCACGATCTGAAAAAAAAAACTGCGTGTCCCCGGCAACCACCAGCAGCCAGTGACCATCAAGTAATGACCAGTGACCATCAAATAATGACCAGTGACCATCAAGTTATGACCAGTGACCATCAAGTTATGACCAGTGACCATCAAGTTATGACCAGTGACCATCAAGTAATAACCAGTGACCATCAAGTTATGACCAGTGACCATCAGGTTATAACCAGTGACATCAAGTTATGACCAGTGACCATCAAGTAATGACAAGTGACCATCAAGTAATGACCAGTGACCATCAAGTAATGACCAGTGACCATCAAGTTATGACCAGTGACCATCAGGTTATAACCAGTGATATCAAGTTATGACCAGTGACCATCAAGTAATGACAAGTGACCATCAAGTAATGACCAGTTACCATCAAGTTATAACCAGTGACCATCAAGTTATAACCAGTGACATCAAGTTATGACCAGTGACCATCAAGTAATGACCAGTGACCATCAAATAATGACCAGTGACATCAAGTTATGACCAGTGACCATCAAGTTATAACCAGTGATATCAAGTTATGACCAGTGACCATCAAGTAATGACAAGTGACCATCAAGTAATGACCAGTGACCATCAAGTAATAACCAGTGACCATCAAGTAATGACCAGTGACCATCAAGTTATGACCAGTGACATCAAGTTATGACCAGTGACCATCAAGTAATGACCAGTGACCATCAAATAATGACCAGTGACCATCAAGTAATGACCAGTGACCATCAAGTTATGACCAGTGACCATCAAGTTATGACCAGTGACCATCAAGTAATAACCAGTGACCATCAAGTTATGACCAGTGACCATCAGGTTATAACCAGTGACATCAAGTTATGACCAGTGACCATCAAGTAATGACAAGTGACCATCAAGTAATGACCAGTGACCATCAAGTAATGACCAGTGACCATCAAGTAATGACCAGTGACCATCAAGTTATGACCAGTGACCATCAGGTTATAACCAGTGATATCAAGTTATGACCAGTGACCATCAAGTAATGACAAGTGACCATCAAGTAATGACCAGTTACCATCAAGTTATAACCAGTGACCATCAAGTTATAACCAGTGACATCAAGTTATGACCAGTGACCATCAAGTAATGACCAGTGACCATCAAATAATGACCAGTGACATCAAGTTATGACCAGTGACCATCAAGTTATAACCAGTGATATCAAGTTATGACCAGTGACCATCAAGTAATGACAAGTGACCATCAAGTAATGACCAGTGACCATCAAGTAATAACCAGTGACCATCAAGTAATGACCAGTGACCATCAAGTTATGACCAGTGACCATCAAGTAATGACCAGTTACCATCAAGTTATAACCAGTGACCATCAAGTTATAAACAGTGACATCAAGTTATGACCAGTGACCATCAAGTAATGACCAGTGACCATCAAGTAATGACAAGTGACCATCAAGTAATGACCAGTGAACATCAAGTAATAACCAGTGACCATCAAGTAATAACCAGTGACCATAAAGTAATGACCAGTGACCATCAAGTAATAACCAGTGACTATCAAGTAATGACCAGTGACCATCAAGTAATGACCAGTGACCATCGAGTAATAACCAGTGACCATCAAGTAATAACCAGTGACAATCAAGTAATGACCAGTGACTATCAAGTAATGACCAGTGACCATCAAGTAATGACCAGTGACCATCGAGTTATGACCAGTGACCATCAAGTAATAACCAGTGACCATCAAGTAATAACCAGTGACCATCAAGTAATGACCAGTGACCATCAAGTAATGACCAGTGACGTTAACCAGCCGGACAGGAGTCACATCAATAATATGCGTGTGATATCCACTAACACCACACAACCCCTTGTAGTTCTAATAAATCATCTGCCAACTGTTCCCCCATAACTATGTCTCTGCTAACAGAAATGTAAGGAGACAAAGCCCAATTATAGAGGCAAGCATACAGAAAGTTATATTCTTTTATATAGGGGGCAGTATTATAGTAGTTATATTCTTGTATATAGGGGGCAGTATTATAGTAGTTATATTCTTGTATATAGGGGGCAGAATTATAGTAGTTATAGTCTTGTATATAGGGGCAGTATTATAGTAGTTATATTCTTGTATATAGGGGGCAGTATTATAGTAGTTATAGTCTTGTATATAGGAGCAGTATTATAGTAGTTATATTCTTGTATATAGGGGCAGTATTATAGTAGTTATATTCTTGTATATAGGGGCAGTATTATAGTAGTTATATTCTTGTATATAGGAGCAGTATTATAGTAATTATATTCCTGTATATAGGGGCAGTATTATAGTAGTTATATTCTTGTATATAGGAGCAGTATTATAGTAGTTATATTCTTGTATATAGGAGCAGTATTATAGTAGTTATATTCTTGTATATAGGGGCAGTATTATAATAGTTATATTCTTGTATATAGGGGGCAGTATTATAGTAGTTATATTCTTGTATATAGGAGCAGTATTATAGTAGTTATATTCTTGTATATAGGGGCAGTATTATAGTAGTTATTTCTTGTATATAGGGGCAGTAATATAGTAGTAATATTCCTTTATATATGGGGCAGTATTATAGTAGTTATATTCTTGTATATAGGGAGCAGTATTATAGTAGTTATAGTCTTGTATATAGGGGCAGTATTATAGTAGTTATATTCTTGTATATAGGGGCAGTATTATAGTAGTTATAGTCTTGTATATAGGGGCAGTATTATAGTAGTTATATTCTTTTATATAGGGGGCAGTATTATAGTAGTTATATTCTTGTATATAGGGGCAGTATTATAGTAGTTATATTCTTTTATATAGGGGGCAGTATTATAGTAGTTATATTCTTTTATATAGGGGGCAGTATTATAGTAGTTATATTCTTTTATATAGGGGGCAGTATTATAGTAGTTATATTCTTGTATATAGGGGGCAGTATTACAGTAGTTATATTCTTGTATATAGGGGGCAGTATTATAGTAGTTATATTCTTGTATATAGAGGCAGTATTATAGTAGTTATATTCTTGTATATAGGGGGCAGTATTATAGTAGTTATATTCTTGTATATAGGGGGCAGTATTATAGTAGTTATATTCTTGTATATAGGGGGCAGTATTATAGTAGTTATATTCTTGTATAGAGGGGGCAGTATTATAATAGTTATATTCTTGTATATAGGGGGCAGTATTATAGTAGTTATATTCTTGTATATAGGAGCAGTATTATAGTAGTTATATTCTTGTATATAGGGGGCAGTATTATAGTAGTTATATTCTTGTATATAGGAGGCAGTATTATAGTTGTTATATTCTTGTATATAGGGGGCAGTATTATAGTAGTTATATTCTTGTATATAGGAGGCAGTATTATAGTTGTTATATTCTTGTATATAGGGGGCAGTATTATAGTAGTTATATTCTTGTATATAGGAGGCAGTATTATAGTAGTTATATTCTTGTATATAGGGGGCAGTATTATAGTAGTTATATTCTTGTATATAGGGGGCAGTATTATAGTAGTTTTATTCTTATATATAGGGGGTAGTATTATAGTAGATATATTCTTGTATATAGGGGGCAGTATTATAGTAGGTATATTCCTGTATATAGGGGCAGTATTATAGTAGTTATATTCTTGTATATATGGGGCAGTATTATAGTAGTTATATTCTTGTATATAGGGGGCAGTATTATAGTAGTTATATTCTTGTATATAGGAGCAGTATTATAGTAGTTATATTCCTGTATATAGGGGCAGTATTATAGTAGTTATATTCCTGTATATAGGGGCAGTACTATAGTAGTTATATTCCTTTATGTATGGGGCAGTATTATAGTAGTTATATTTTTGTATATAGGAGCAGTATTATAGTAGTTATATTCTTGGATATATGGGGCAGTATTATAGTTGTTATATTCTTGTATATAGGGAGCAGTATTATAGTAGTTATATTCTTGTATATAGAGGGCAGTATTATAGTAGTTATATTTTTGTATATAGGAGGCAGTATTATAGTAGTTATATTCCTGTATATAGGGGCAGTATTATAGTAGTTATATTCTTGTATATAGGGAGCACTATTATAGTAGTTATATTCCTGTATATAGGAGCAGTATTATAGTAGTTATATTCTTGTATATAGAGGCAGTATTATAGTAGTTATATTCTTGTATATAGGAGGCAGTATTATAATAGTTATATTCTTGTACATAGGGGCAGTATTATAGTAGTTATATTCTTGTATATAGGGAGCAGTATTATAGTAGTTATATTCTTGTATATAGGGGCAGTGTTATAGTAGTTATATTCTTGTATACAGGAACAGTATTATAGTAGTTATATTCTTGTATATAGGAGCAGTATTATAGTAGTTATATTTTTGTATATAGGGGGCAGTATTATAGTAGTTATATTCTTGTATATAGGAGCAGTATTATAGTAGTTATATTCTTGTATATAGGAGGCAGTATTATAGTAGTTATATTTTTGTATATAGGGGGCAGTATTATAGTAGTTATATTTTTGTATATAGGGGGCAGTATTATAGTAGTTATATTTTTGTATATAGGGGGCAGTATTATAGTAGTTATATTCTTGTATATAGGGGGCAGTATTATAGTAGTTATATTCTTGTATATAGGAGCAGTATTATAGTAGTTATATTCTTGTATATAGGAGGCAGTATTATAGTAGTTATATTTTTGTATATAGGGGGCAGTATTATAGTAGTTATATTTTTGTATATAGGGGGCAGTATTATAGTAGTTATATTTTTGTATATAGGGGGCAGTATTATAGTAGTTATATTCTTGTATATAGGGGGCAGTATTATAGTAGTTATATTCTTGTATATCTGGGGCAGTATTATAGTAGTTATATTCTTGTATATAGGAGCAGTATTATAGTAGTTATATTTTTATATATAGGGGGCAGTATTATAGTAGTTATATTCTTGTATATAGGGGCAGTATTATAGTAGTTATATTCCTGTATATAGGAGGCAGTATTATAGTAGTTATATTCTTGTATATAGGAGGCAGTATTATAGTAGTTATATTCTTGTATATAGGAACAGTATTATAGTAGTTATATTCTTGTATATAGGAGCAGTATTATAGTAGTTATATTCTTGTATATAGGAGCAGTATTATAGTAGTTATATTCTTGTATATAGGGGCAGTACTATAGTAGTTATATTCCTTTATATATGGGGCAGTATTATAGTAGTTATATTTTTGTATATAGGAGCAGTATTATAGTAGTTATATTTTTGTATATATGGGGCAGTATTATAGTTGTTATATTCTTGTATATAGGGAGCAGTATTATAGTAGTTATATTCTTGTATATAGAGGGCAATATTATAGTAGTTATATTCTTGTATATAGGAGGCAGTATTATAGTAGTTATATTCCTGTATATAGGGGCAGTATTATAGTAGTTATATTCTTGTATATAGGGAGCACTATTATAGTAGTTATATTCCTGTATATAGGAGCAGTATTATAGTAGTTATATTCTTGTATATAGAGGCAGTATTATAGTAGTTATATTCTTGTATATAGGAAGCAGTATTATAGTAGTTATATTCTTGTATATAGGGAACAGTATTATAGTAGTTATATTCTTGTATATAGGGAACAGTATTATAGTAGTTATAGTCTTGTATATAGGGGGCAGTATTATAATAGTTATATTCTTGTACATAGGGGCAGTATTATAGTAGTTATATTCTTGTATATAGGGGCAGTGTTATAGTAGTTATATTCTTGTATATAGGAACAGTATTATAGTAGTTATATTCTTGTATATAGGAGCAGTATTATAGTAGTTATATTTTTGTATATAGGGGGCAGTATTATAGTAGTTATATTTTTGTATATAGGGGGCAGTATTATAGTAGTTATATTCTTGTATATAGGGGCAGTATTATAGTAGTTATATTCTTGTATATGGGGGCAGTATTATAGTAGTTATATTCATGTATATAGGAGCAGTATTATAGTAGTTATATTCTTGTATATAGGAGGCAGTATTATAGTAGTTATATTCTTGTATATAGGGGGCCGTATTATAGTAGTTATATTCTTATATATAGGGAGCAGTATTATAGTAGTTATATTCTTGTATATAGGAGCAGTATTATAGTAGTTATATTCTTGTATATAGGAGCAGTATTATAGTAGTTATATTCTTGAATATAGGGGCAGTATTATAGTAGTTATATTCTTGTATATAGGAGCAGTATTATAGTAGTTATATTCTTGTATATAGGGAGCAGTATTATAGTAGTTATATTCTTGTATATAGGGGCAGTATTATAGTAGTTATATTCTTGTATATAGGGGCAGTATTACAGTAGTTATATTCTTGTATATAGGGGGCAGTATTATAGTAGTTATAGTCTTGTATATAGGAGCAGTATTATAGTAGTTATATTCTTGTATATAGGGGACAGTATTATAGTAGTTATATTCTTGTATATAGGGGGCAGTATTATAAGTTATATTCTTGTATATAGTTAGCAGTATTATAGTAGTTATAGTCTTGTATATAGGAGCAGTATTATAGTAGTTATAGTCTTGTATATAGGAGGCAGTATTATAGTAGTTATATTCTTGTATATAGGGAGCAGTATTATAGTAGTTATATTCTTGTATATATGGGGCAGTATTATAGTAGTTATATTCTTGTATATAGGAGCAGTATTATAGTAGTTATATTCTTGTATATAGGAGGCAGTATTATAGTAGTTATATTCTTGTATATAGTGGCAGTATTATAGTAGTTATATTCTTGTATATAGGAGCAGTATTATAGTAGTTATATTCTTGTATATAGGGGGCAGTATTATAGTAGTTATATTCTTATATATAGGGGGCAGTATTATAGTAGTTATATTCTTGTATATAGGGGGAGTATTATAGTAGTTATATTCTTGTATATAGGAGCAGTATTATAGTAGTTATAGTCTTGTATATAGGAGCAGTATTATAGTAGTTATATTCTTGTATATAGGGAGCAGTATTATAGTAGTTATATTCTTATATATAGGGGGCAGTATTATAGTAGTTATATTCTTGTATATAGGAGCAGTATTATAGTAGTTATATTCTTGTATATAGGGAGCAGTATTATAGTAGTTATATTCTTATATATAGGGGGCAGTATTATAGTAGTTATATTCTTGTATATAGGAACAGTATTATAGTAGTTATAGTCTTGTATATAGGACCAGTATTATAGTAGTTATATTCTTGTATATAGGAGCAGTATTATAGTAGTTATATTCTTGTATATAGGGAGCAGTATTATAGTAGTTATATTCTTATATATAGGGGGCAGTATTATAGTAGTTATATTCTTGTATATAGGGGGCAGTATTATAGTAGTTATATTCTTGTATATAGGGGGCAGTATTATAGTAGTTATAGTCTTGTATATAGGGGGCAGTATTATAGTAGTTATAGTCTTGTATATAGGGAGCAGTATTATAGTAGTTATAGTCTTATATATAGGGGGCAGTATTATAGTAGTTATAGTCTTGTATATAGGGAGCAGTATTATATTAGTTATATTCTTGTATATAGGAGCAGTATTATAGTAGTTATATTCTTGTATATAGGAGCAGTATTATAGTAGTTATATTCTTGTATACAGGGGCAGTATTATAGTAGTTATATTCTTGTATATAGGAGCAGTATTATCGTAGTTATATACTTGTATATAGGGGCAGTATTATAGTAGTTATATTCTTGTATATAGGGGGCAGTATTATAGTAGTTATATTCTTGTTTATAGGAGCAGTATTATAGTAGTTATATTCTTGTATATAGGAGGCAGTATTATAGTAGTTATATTCTTGTATATAGGGGGCAGTATTATAGTAGTTATATTCTTGTATATAGGAGAAGTATTATAGTAGTTATATTCTTGTATATAGGAGGCAGTATTATTGTAGTTATATTCTTGTATATAGGAGGCAGTATTATAGTAGTTATATTCTTGTATACAGGGGGCAGTATTATAGTAGTTATATTCTTGTATATAGGGGGCAGTATTATAGTAGTTATATTCTTGTATATAGGAGCAGTATTATAGTAGTTATATTCTTTTATATAGGAGCAGTATTATAGTAGTTACTTTCTTGTATATAGGGGGCAGTATTATAGTAGTTATATTCCTGTATATAGGGGCAGTATTATAGTAGTTATATTCTTGTATATAGGGGACAGTATTATAGTAGTTATATTCTTGTATATATGGGGCAGTATTATAGTAGTTATATTCTTGTATATAGAGGGCAGTATTATAGTAGTTATATTCTTGTATATAGGGAGCAGTATTATAGTAGTTATATTATTGTATATAGTGGGCAGTATTATAGTAGTTATATTCTTGTATATAGGAGCAGTATTATAGTAGTTATATTCTTGTATATAGGAGGCAGTATTATAGTAGTTATATTCTTGTATACAGGGGGCAGTATTATAGTAGTTATATTCTTGTATATAGGGGGCAGTATTATAGTAGTTATATTCTTGTATATAGGAGCAGTATTATAGTAGTTATATTCTTGTATATAGGAGCAGTATTATAGTAGTTATATTCTTGTATATAGGGAGCAGTATTATAGTAGTAGTTATATTCTTGTATGTAGGGAGCAGTATTATAGTAGTTATATTCTTGTATATAGGAGCAGTATTATAGTAGTTACTTTCTTGTATATAGGGGGCAGTATTATAGTAGTTATATTCCTGTATATAGGGGCAGTATTATAGTAGTTATATTCTTGTATATAGGGGACAGTATTATAGTAGTTATATTCTTGTATATAGGGGGCAGTATTATAGTAGTTATATTCTTGTATATAGAGGGCAGTATTATAGTAGTTATATTCTTGTATATAGGGAGCAGTATTATAGTAGTTATATTCTTGTATATAGGAGGCAGTATTATAGTAAATATATTCTTGTATATAGGAGCAGTATTATAGTAGTTATATTCTTGTATATAGAGCCAGTATTATAGTAGATATATTCTTGTATATATAGGGCAGTATTATAGTAGTTATATTCTTGTATATAGGGAGCAGTATTATAGTAGTTATATTCTTGTATATAGGGGCAGTATTATAGTAGTTATATACATGTATATAGGGGGCAGTATTATAGTAGTTATATTCTTGTATATAGGGGGCAGTATTATAGTAGTTATATTCTTGTATATAGGGGGCAGTATTATAGTAGTTATATTCTTGTATATAGGAGCAGTATTATAGTAGTTATATACATGTATATAGGGGGCAGTATTATAGTAGTTATATTCTTGTATATAGGGGGCAGTATTATAGTAGTTATATTCTTGTATATAGGGGGCAGTATTATAGTAGTTATATTCTTGTATATAGGAGCAGTATTATAGTAGTTATATTCTTGTATATAGGGGGCAGTATTATAGTAGTTATATTCTTGTATATGGGGGGCAGTATTATAGTAGTTATATTCTTGTATATAGGAGCAGTATTATAGTAGTTATATTCTTGTATATAGGGGCAGTTTTATAGTAGTTATATTCTTGTATATAGGAGCAGTATTATAGTAGTTATATTCTTGTATATAGGGAGCAGTATTATAGTAGTTATATTCTTGTATATAGGGGCAGTATTATAGTAGTTATATTCTTGTATATAGGGGCAGTATTACAGTAGTTATATTCTTGTATATAGGGGGCAGTATTATAGTAGTTATAGTCTTGTATATAGGAGCAGTATTATAGTAGTTATATTCTTGTATATAGGGGACAGTATTATAGTAGTTATATTCTTGTATATAGGGGGCAGTATTATAAGTTATATTCTTGTATATAGTTAGCAGTATTATAGTAGTTATAGTCTTGTATATAGGAGCAGTATTATAGTAGTTATAGTCTTGTATATAGGAGGCAGTATTATAGTAGTTATATTCTTGTATATAGGGAGCAGTATTATAGTAGTTATATTCTTGTATATATGGGGCAGTATTATAGTAGTTATATTCTTGTATATAGGAGCAGTATTATAGTAGTTATATTCTTGTATATAGGAGGCAGTATTATAGTAGTTATATTCTTGTATATAGTGGCAGTATTATAGTAGTTATATTCTTGTATATAGGAGCAGTATTATAGTAGTTATATTCTTGTATATAGGGGGCAGTATTATAGTAGTTATATTCTTATATATAGGGGGCAGTATTATAGTAGTTATATTCTTGTATATAGGGGGAGTATTATAGTAGTTATATTCTTGTATATAGGAGCAGTATTATAGTAGTTATAGTCTTGTATATAGGAGCAGTATTATAGTAGTTATATTCTTGTATATAGGGAGCAGTATTATAGTAGTTATATTCTTGTATATAGGGAGCAGTATTATAGTAGTTATATTCTTATATATAGGGGGCAGTATTATAGTAGTTATATTCTTGTATATAGGAGCAGTATTATAGTAGTTATATTCTTGTATATAGGGAGCAGTATTATAGTAGTTATATTCTTATATATAGGGGGCAGTATTATAGTAGTTATATTCTTGTATATAGGAACAGTATTATAGTAGTTATAGTCTTGTATATAGGACCAGTATTATAGTAGTTATATTCTTGTATATAGGAGCAGTATTATAGTAGTTATATTCTTGTATATAGGGAGCAGTATTATAGTAGTTATATTCTTATATATAGGGGGCAGTATTATAGTAGTTATATTCTTGTATATAGGGGGCAGTATTATAGTAGTTATATTCTTGTATATAGGGGGCAGTATTATAGTAGTTATAGTCTTGTATATAGGGGGCAGTATTATAGTAGTTATAGTCTTGTATATAGGGAGCAGTATTATAGTAGTTATAGTCTTATATATAGGGGGCAGTATTATAGTAGTTATAGTCTTGTATATAGGGAGCAGTATTATATTAGTTATATTCTTGTATATAGGAGCAGTATTATAGTAGTTATATTCTTGTATATAGGAGCAGTATTATAGTAGTTATAGTCTTGTATATAGGAGCAGTATTATAGTAGTTATATTCTTGTATATAGGAGGCAGTATTATAGTAGTTATATTCTTGTATATAGGGGCAGTATTATAGTAGTTATATTCTTGTATATAGGGGCAGTATTATAGTAGTTATATTCTTGTATATAGGAGCAGTATTATAGTAGTTATATTCTTGTTTATAGGAGCAGTATTATAGTAGTTATATTCTTGTATATAGGGGCAGTATTATAGTAGTTATATTCTTGTATATAGGAGCAGTATTATAGTAGTTATATTCTTGTTTATAGGAGCAGTATTATAGTAGTTATATTCTTGTATACAGGGGCAGTATTATAGTAGTTATATTCTTGTATATAGGGGCAGTATTAGAGTAGTTATATTCTTGTATATAGGAGCAGTATTATAGTAGTTATATTCTTGTATATAGGAACAGTATTATAGTAGTTATATTCTTGTATATAGGAGCAGTATTATAGTAGTTATATTCTTGTATATAGGGGGCAGTATTATAGTAGTTATATTCTTGTTTATAGGAGCAGTATTATAGTAGTTATATTCTTGTATATAGAGGGCAGTATTATAGTAGTTATATTCTTGTATACAGGGGCAGTATTATAGTAGTTATATTCTTGTATATAGGGAGCAGTATTATAGTAGTTATAGTCTTGTTTATAGGAGCAGTATTATAGTAGTTATATTCTTGTATATAGAGGGCAGTATTATAGTAGTTATATTCTTGTATATAGGGACACTATTATAGTAGTTATATTCTTGTATATAGGGGGCAGTATTATAGTAGTTATAGTCTTGTATATAGGGGCAGTATTATAGTAGTTATATTCCTGTATATAGGGAGCAGTATTATAGTAGTTATAATCTTGTATATAGGAGCAGTATTACAGTAGTTATATTCTTGTATATAGGGGCAGTATTACAGTAGTTATATTCTTGTATATAGAGGGCAGTATTATAGTAGTTATATTCTTGTATATAGGAGCAGTATTATAGTAGTTATATTCTTGTATATAGGGGGCAGTATTATAGTAGTTATATTCTTGTATATAGGGGCAGTATTATAGTAGTTATATTCTTGTATATAGGAGCAGTATTATAGTAGTTATATTCCTGTATATAGGGGCAGTATTATAGTAGTTATATTCTTGTATATAGGGGGCAGTATTATAGTAGTTATATTCTTGTATATAGGAGCAGTATTATCGTAGTTATATACTTGTATATAGGGGCAGTATTATAGTAGTTATATTCTTGTATATAGGGGGCAGTATTATAGTAGTTATATTCTTGTTTATAGGAGCAGTATTATAGTAGTTATATTCTTGTATATAGAGGGCAGTATTATAGTAGTTATATTCTTGTATACAGGGGCAGTATTATAGTAGTTATATTCTTGTATATAGGGAGCAGTATTATAGTAGTTATAGTCTTGTATATAGGAGCAGTATTATAGTAGTTATATTCTTGTATATAGGAGGCAGTATTATAGTAGTTATATTCTTGTATATAGGGGGCAGTATTATAGTAGTTATATTCTTGTATATAGGGGCAGTATTATAGTAGTTATATTCTTGTATATAGGAGCAGTATTATAGTAGTTATATTCTTGTTTATAGGAGCAGTATTATAGTAGTTATATTCTTGTATATAGGAGGCAGTATTATAGTAGTTATATTCTTGTATACAGGGGGCAGTATTATAGTAGTTATATTCTTGTATATAGGGGGCAGTATTATAGTAGTTATATTCTTGTATATAGGGGGCAGTATTATAGTAGTTATATTCTTGTATATAGGAGCAGTATTATAGTAGTTATATTCTTGTATATAGGAGGCAGTATTATAGTAGTTATATTCTTGTATATAGGGGGCAGTATTATAGTAGTTATATTCTTGTATATAGGAGAAGTATTATAGTAGTTATATTCTTGTATATAGGAGGCAGTATTATAGTAGTTATATTCTTGTATATAGGAGCAGTATTCGAGTAGTTATATTCTTGTATATAGGAGGCAGTATTATAGTAGTTATATTCTTGTATATAGGAGGCAGTATTATAGTAGTTATATTCTTGTATATAGGAGGCAGTATTATAGTAGTTATATTCTTGTATACAGGGGGCAGTATTATAGTAGTTATATTCTTGTATATAGGGGGCAGTATTATAGTAGTTATATTCTTGTATATAGGAGCAGTATTATAGTAGTTATATTCTTTTATATAGGAGCAGTATTATAGTAGTTACTTTCTTGTATATAGGGGGCAGTATTATAGTAGTTATATTCCTGTATATAGGGGCAGTATTATAGTAGTTATATTCTTGTATATAGGGGACAGTATTATAGTAGTTATATTCTTGTATATATGGGGCAGTATTATAGTAGTTATATTCTTGTATATAGAGGGCAGTATTATAGTAGTTATATTCTTGTATATAGGGAGCAGTATTATAGTAGTTATATTATTGTATATAGTGGGCAGTATTATAGTAGTTATATTCTTGTATATAGGAGCAGTATTATAGTAGTTATATTCTTGTATATAGGAGGCAGTATTATAGTAGTTATATTCTTGTATACAGGGGGCAGTATTATAGTAGTTATATTCTTGTATATAGGGGGCAGTATTATAGTAGTTATATTCTTGTATATAGGAGCAGTATTATAGTAGTTATATTCTTGTATATAGGAGCAGTATTATAGTAGTTATATTCTTGTATATAGGGAGCAGTATTATAGTAGTAGTTATATTCTTGTATGTAGGGAGCAGTATTATAGTAGTTATATTCTTGTATATAGGAGCAGTATTATAGTAGTTACTTTCTTGTATATAGGGGGCAGTATTATAGTAGTTATATTCCTGTATATAGGGGCAGTATTATAGTAGTTATATTCTTGTATATAGGGGACAGTATTATAGTAGTTATATTCTTGTATATAGGGGGCAGTATTATAGTAGTTATATTCTTGTATATAGAGGGCAGTATTATAGTAGTTATATTCTTGTATATAGGGAGCAGTATTATAGTAGTTATATTCTTGTATATAGGAGGCAGTATTATAGTAAATATATTCTTGTATATAGGAGCAGTATTATAGTAGTTATATTCTTGTATATAGAGCCAGTATTATAGTAGATATATTCTTGTATATATAGGGCAGTATTATAGTAGTTATATTCTTGTATATAGGGAGCAGTATTATAGTAGTTATATTCTTGTATATAGGGGCAGTATTATAGTAGTTATATACATGTATATAGGGGGCAGTATTATAGTAGTTATATTCTTGTATATAGGGGGCAGTATTATAGTAGTTATATTCTTGTATATAGGGGGCAGTATTATAGTAGTTATATTCTTGTATATAGGAGCAGTATTATAGTAGTTATATACATGTATATAGGGGGCAGTATTATAGTAGTTATATTCTTGTATATAGGGGGCAGTATTATAGTAGTTATATTCTTGTATATAGGGGGCAGTATTATAGTAGTTATATTCTTGTATATAGGAGCAGTATTATAGTAGTTATATTCTTGTATATAGGGGGCAGTATTATAGTAGTTATATTCTTGTATATGGGGGGCAGTATTATAGTAGTTATATTCTTGTATATAGGAGCAGTATTATAGTAGTTATATTCTTGTATATAGGGGGCAGTATTATAGTAGTTATATTCTTGTATATAGGGGCAGTATTATAGTAGTTATATTCTTGTATATAGGAGCAGTATTATAGTAGTTATATTCTTGTATATAGGGGGCAGTATTATAGTAGTTATATTCTTGTATATGGGGGGCAGTATTATAGTAGTTATATTCTTGTATATAGGAGCAGTATTATAGTAGTTATATTCTTGTATATAGGGGGCAGTATTATAGTAGTTATATTCTTGTATATAGGGGCAGTATTATAGTAGTTATATTCTTGTATATGGGGGGCAGTATTATAGTAGTTATATTCTTGTATATAGGAGCAGTATTATAGTAGTTATATTCTTGTATATAGGGGGCAGTATTATAGTAGTTATATTCTTGTATATAGGGGCAGTATTATAGTAGTTATATTCTTGTATATGGGGGGCAGTATTATAGTAGTTATATTCTTGTATATAGGAGCAGTATTATAGTAGTTATATTCTTGTATATAGGGAGCAGTATTATAGTAGTTATATTCTTGTATATAGGGACACTATTATAGTAGTTATATTCTTGTATATTGGAGCAGTATTATAGTAGGTATATTCTTGTATATAGGGGGCAGTATTATAGTAGTTATATTCTTGTATATAGGGGCAGTATTATAGTAGTTATATTCTTGTATATAGGGGCAGTATTATAGTAGTTATATTATTGAATATAGGGAGCAGTATTATAGTAGTTATATTCTTGTATATAGGGGCAGTATTATAGTAGTTATATTATTGAATATAGGGAGCAGTATTATAGTAGTTATATTCTTGTATATAGGGGGCAGTATTATAGTTGTTATATTCTTGTATATAGGAGGCAGTATTAAAGTAGTTATATTCTTGTATATAGGAGGCAGTATTATAGTAGTTATATTCTTGTATATAGGGGCAGTATTATAGTAGTTATATTCTTGTATATAGGAGGCAGTATTATAGTAGTTATATTCTTGTATATAGGGGCAGTATTATAGTAGTTATATTCTTGTATATAGGAGGCAGTATTATAGTAGTTATATTCTTGTATATAGGGGCAGTATTATAGTAGTTATATTCTTATATATAGGAGGCAGTATTATAGTAGTTATATTCTTGTATATAGGGGCAGTATTATAGTAGTTATATTCTTGTATATAGGGGCAGTATTATAGTAGTTATATTGTATATAGGAGCAGTATTATAGTAGTTATATTCTTGTATATAGGGGTAGTATTATAGTAGTTATATTCTTGTATAAAGGAGCAGTATTATAGTAGTTATATTCTTGTATATAGAGGGCAGTATTATAGTAGTTATATTCTTGTATATAGGAGGCAGTATTATAGTAGTTATATTCTTGTATATAGGAGCAGTATTATAGTAGTTATATTTTTGTATATAGGGGGCAGTATTATAGTAGTTATATTCTTGTATATAGGGGCAGTATTATAGTAGTTATATTCTTGTATATGGGGGCAGTATTATAGTAGTTATATTCTTGTATATAGGAGCAGTATTATAGTAGTTATATTCTTGTATATAGGGGGCAGTATTATAGTAGTTATATTCTTGTATATAGGGGGCAGTATTATAGTAGTTATATTCTTGTATATAGGAGCAGTATTATAGTAGTTATATACATGTATATAGGGGGCAGTATTATAGTAGTTATATTCTTGTATATAGGGGGCAGTATTATAGTAGTTATATTCTTGTATATAGGGGGCAGTATTATAGTAGTTATATTCTTGTATATAGGAGCAGTATTATAGTAGTTATATTCTTGTATATAGGGGGCAGTATTATAGTAGTTATATTCTTGTATATGGGGGGCAGTATTATAGTAGTTATATTCTTGTATATAGGAGCAGTATTATAGTAGTTATATTCTTGTATATAGGGGGCAGTATTATAGTAGTTATATTCTTGTATATAGGGGCAGTATTATAGTAGTTATATTCTTGTATATAGGAGCAGTATTATAGTAGTTATATTCTTGTATATAGGGGGCAGTATTATAGTAGTTATATTCTTGTATATGGGGGGCAGTATTATAGTAGTTATATTCTTGTATATAGGAGCAGTATTATAGTAGTTATATTCTTGTATATAGGGGCAGTATTATAGTAGTTATATTCTTGTATATAGGGGCAGTATTAGGGCATGACCACACATGGCGGAATTCCTCCGCAACTGTCCGCATCAATGCCGCACCTAATCCGGGTTGCGGATTACGGCTGCGGATCTGCACAAAATGTGCAGTACATTGATGCGGACTAGCTGCTGCGGACTGCGGGAAAAGTGCTTCCCTTCTCCCTATCAGTGCAGGATAGAGAGAAGGGACAGCACTTTCCCTAGTGAAAGTAAAAGAAATTCATACTTACCGCCCGTTGTCTTATGACGCGTCCCTCCTTCGGCATCCAGCCCGACCTCCCTGGATGACGCGCCAGTCCATGTGACCGCTGCAGCCTGTGCTTGGCCTGTGATTGGCTGCAGCCGTCACTTACACTGAAACGTCATCCTGGGAGGCCGGACTGGAGACAGAAACAGGGAGTTCTCGGTAAGTATGAACTTATATGTTTTTTTACAGATACATGTATATTGAGATCGGTAGTCACTGTCCCGGGTGCAGAAACAGTTACTGCCGATCGCGTAACTCTTTCAGCACCCTGGACAGTGACTATTTACTGACGTCTCCTAGCAACGCTCCCGTCATTACGGGAGCCCCATTGACTTCCTCAGTCTGGCTGTAGACCTAGAAATACATAGGTCCAGCCAGAATGAAGAAATGTCAAGTAAAAAAAGCAAGACGCATCCGCAGCACACATGACATGTGCATGACAGCTGCGGACTTCATTGCGGAACTTTGAATCTCCATTGAAGTCAATGGAGAAATTCCGCCATGAGTCCGCCACTGCTCCGCAACAGACAGAGCATGCTGCGGACACCAAATTCCGCTCCGCAGCCTATGCTCCGCAGCGGAATTGTACGCATCGTGTAAACGAACACTGCTAAATTAAAGTGAAAGTCAATGTAGAAACGGCTCCGCTGCGGATTAACGCTGCGGAGTGTCCGCAGCGGAATTTAAGTGCAATTCCGCCATGTGTGAACCCGCCCTTATAGTAGTTATATTCTTGTATATAGGAGGCAGTGTTATAGTAGTTATATTCTTGTATATGGGGGGCAGTATTATAGTAGTTATATTCTTGTATATAGGAGCAGTATTATAGTAGTTATATTCTTGTATATAGGGGGCAGTATTATAGTAGTTATATTCTTGTATATAGGGGCAGTATTATAGTAGTTATATTCTTGTATATGGGGGGCAGTATTATAGTAGTTATATTCTTGTATATAGGAGCAGTATTATAGTAGTTATATTCTTGTATATAGGGAGCAGTATTATAGTAGTTATATTCTTGTATATAGGGACACTATTATAGTAGTTATATTCTTGTATATTGGAGCAGTATTATAGTAGGTATATTCTTGTATATAGGGGGCAGTATTATAGTAGTTATATTCTTGTATATAGGGGCAGTATTATAGTAGTTATATTCTTGTATATAGGGGCAGTATTATAGTAGTTATATTATTGAATATAGGGAGCAGTATTATAGTAGTTATATTCTTGTATATAGGGAGCAGTATTATAGTAGTTATATTCTTGTATATAGGGGGCAGTGTTATAGTAGTTATATTCTTGTATATAGGGAGCAGTATTATAGTAGTTATATTCTTGTATATAGGGAGCAGTATTATAGTAGTTATATTCTTGTATATAGGAGGCAGTGTTATAGTAGTTATATTCTTGTATATGGGGGGCAGTATTATAGTAGTTATATTCTTGTATATAGGAGCAGTATTATAGTAGTTATATTCTTGTATATAGGGGGCAGTATTATAGTAGTTATATTCTTGTATATAGGGGCAGTATTATAGTAGTTATATTCTTGTATATGGGGGGCAGTATTATAGTAGTTATATTCTTGTATATAGGAGCAGTATTATAGTAGTTATATTCTTGTATATAGGGAGCAGTATTATAGTAGTTATATTCTTGTATATAGGGACACTATTATAGTAGTTATATTCTTGTATATTGGAGCAGTATTATAGTAGGTATATTCTTGTATATAGGGGGCAGTATTATAGTAGTTATATTCTTGTATATAGGGGCAGTATTATAGTAGTTATATTCTTGTATATAGGGGCAGTATTATAGTAGTTATATTATTGAATATAGGGAGCAGTATTATAGTAGTTATATTCTTGTATATAGGGAGCAGTATTATAGTAGTTATATTCTTGTATATAGGGGGCAGTATTATAGTTGTTATATTCTTGTATATAGGAGGCAGTATTAAAGTAGTTATATTCTTGTATATAGGAGGCAGTATTATAGTAGTTATATTCTTGTATATAGGGGCAGTATTATAGTAGTTATATTCTTGTATATAGGAGGCAGTATTATAGTAGTTATATTCTTGTATATAGGGGCAGTATTATAGTAGTTATATTCTTGTATATAGGAGGCAGTATTATAGTAGTTATATTCTTGTATATAGGGGCAGTATTATAGTAGTTATATTCTTGTATATAGGAGGCAGTATTATAGTAGTTATATTCTTGTATATAGGGGCAGTATTATAGTAGTTATATTCTTGTATATAGGGGCAGTATTATAGTAGTTATATTGTATATAGGAGCAGTATTATAGTAGTTATATTCTTGTATATAGGGGTAGTATTATAGTAGTTATATTCTTGTATATAGGAGCAGTATTATAGTAGTTATATTCTTGTATATAGAGGGCAGTATTATAGTAGTTATATTCTTGTATATAGGAGGCAGTATTATAGTAGTTATATTCTTGTATATAGGAGCAGTATTATAGTAGTTATATTTTTGTATATAGGGGGCAGTATTATAGTAGTTATATTCTTGTATATAGGGGCAGTATTATAGTAGTTATATTCTTGTATATGGGGGCAGTATTATAGTAGTTATATTCTTGTATATAGGAGCAGTATTATAGTAGTTATATTCTTGTATATAGGGGCAGTATTATAGTAGTTATATTCTTGTATATAGGAGCAGTAGTTATATTCTTGTATATAGGAGCAGTATTATAGTAGTTATATTCTTGTATATAGGGGCAGTATTATAGTTGTTATATTCTTGTATATAGGGGCAGTATTATAGTAGTTATATTCTTGTATATAGGGAGCAGTATTATAGTAGTTATATTCTTGTATATAGGGGGCAGTAATATAGTAGTTATATTCTTGTATATAGGGGGCAGTATTATAGTAGTTATATTCTTGTATATAGGAGCAGTATTATAGTAGTTATATTCTTGTATATAGGAGGCAGTATTATAGTAGTTATATTCTTGTATATAGGGGCAGTATTATAGTAGTTATATTCTTGTATATAGGAGCAGTATTATAGTAGATATATTCTTGTATATAGGGGGCAGTATTATAGTAGTTATATTCTTGTATATAGGGGCAGTATTATAGTAGTTATATTCTTGTATATAGGGCAGTATTATAGTAGTTATATTCTTGTATATAGGGAGCAGTATTATAGTAGTTATATTCTTGTATATAGGGGGCAGTATTATAGTAGTTATATTCTTGTATATAGGGGCAGTATTATAGTAGTTATATTCTTGTATATAGGGCAGTATTATAGTAGTTATATTCTTGTATATAGGGGTAGTATTATAGTAGTTATATTCTTGTATATAGGGGCAGTATTATAGTAGTTATATTCTTGTATATAGGGTCAGTATTATAGTAGTTATATTCTTGTATATAGGGTCAGTATTATAGTAGTTATATTCTTGTATATAGGGGGCAGTATTATAGTAGTTATATTCTTGTATATAGGGGGCAGTATTATAGTAGTTATATTCTTGTATATAGGGGCAGTATTATAGTAGTTATATTCTTGTATATAGGGCAGTATTATAGTAGTTATATTCCTGTATATAGGGCAGTATTATTGTAGTTATGCTTGTATATAGGGGCAGTATTATAGTAGTTATATTCTTGTATATAGGGGCAGTATTATAGTAGTTATATTCCTGTATATAGGGGCAGTATTATAGTAGTTATATCCTTGCATATAGGAGCAGTATTATAGTAGTTATATTCTTGTATATAGGAGCAGTATTATAGTAGTTATATTCTTGTATATAGGAGGTAGTATTATAGTAGTTATATTCTTGTATATAGGGGTAGTATTATAGTAGTTATATTCTTGTATATAGGGAGCAGTATTATAGTAGTTATATTCTTGTATATAGGGGGCAGTATTATAGTAGTTATATTCTTGTATATAGGGGCAGTATTATAGTAGTTATATTCTTGTATATAGGGCAGTATTATAGTAGTTATATTCTTGTATATAGGGAGCAGTATTATAGTAGTTATATTCTTGTATATAGGAGGCAGTATTATAGTAGTTATATTCTTGTATATAGGGGCAGTATTATAGTAGCTATATTCTTGTATATAGGGCAGTATTATAGTAGTTATATTCTTGTATATAGGGGGCCGTATTATAGTAGTTATATTCTTGTATATAGAGCAGTATTATAGTAGTTATATTCTTGTATATAGGGGGCAGTATTATAGTAGTTATATTCTTGTATATAGGGGAGTATTATAGTAGTTATATTCTTGTATATAGGGGTAGTATTATAGTAGTTATATTCTTGTATATAGGGGGGAGTATTATAGTAGTTATATTCTTGTATATAGGGGCAGTATTATAGTAGTTATATTCTTGTATATAGGGCAGTATTATAGTAGTTATATTCTTGTATATAGGGGCAGTATTATAGTAGTTATATTCTTGTATATAGGAGCAGTATTATAGTAGTTATATTCTTGTATATAGGAGCAGTATTATAGTAGTTATATTCTTGTATATAGGAGCAGTATTATAGTAGTTATATTCTTGTATATAGGGAGCAGTATTATAGTAGTTATATTCTTTTATATAGGAGCAGTATTATAGTAGTTATATTCTTGTATATAGGAGCAGTATTATAGTAGTTATATTCTTGTATATAGGGAGCAGTATTCTAGTAGTTATATTCTTGTATATAGGGGGCAGTATTATAGTAGTTATATTCTTGTATATAGGGAGCAGTATTATAGTAGTTATATTCTTGTATACAGGGGCAGTATTATAGTAGTTATATTCTTGTATATAGGAGCAATATTATAGTAGTTATATTCTTGTATATAGGGAGCAGTATTATAGTAGTTATTTTCTTGTATATAGGGGGCAGTATTATAGTAGTTATATTCTTGTATATAGGAGCAGTATTATAGTAGTTATATTTTTGTATATAGGGGGCAGTGCATTTTGCTAGTGGAGTCGTCCATGTTGTGCCATTTAGTAATCCCTACATTTACTTTCCCACAGCTCTTTGCCAGGAAGGGATTTGTGTGGATCCAACAAGTAAGGTCTTTTCTTTTTCTTTTTCTCTATCATCAGACATTTATGGCAGAGAAATATATCGTCTATCTGAACTTAGTCATGGGTTGGCAGCGACTCTATGTCCTGGCAGGAGTTGCGACGGTGATCATTTATTTTTGGGGAGACGTCTGGACAATCCAGCAGATTTTGCTTTACAGGACTTTGGGTTAAGACCGAGAAACAACCAAATAATAAATGTAGTAGATAATTTTTATGAAATTAGGCTTGAACTTAAGGTTGACACAAGCCCCATGATCCGGATACAAGAGACACATGTTTGGCTCCTCAGGGGTTAAGGTCCCTTGGGTACGGCTGCGATTCATTATGTGACAAATGGAGGATATTTTGCTTTGTGTCTGAACAGCGATTTCGGTTTCTTCAATTACTGACTACTAATTAGCAGGTTTATCCAAATTGAACACGTAATCAAGTCAAACCATGTGTCTCTGGCAGATAAAATCTCATTACGCTGCGTATTACAGTCCAGCTGAGTTAATCCATATTAGTTGATGGCTCATTTTTCATTAGGATTATTAAGACATCTGTGGAAGGCAGCAGTAGATGAATAACATGGCGACTCGAGCAGGACGGGGAATTGCATGGCGACTCGAACAGGACGGGGCACAGCATGACTCGAGCAGGACGGGGGCACTGCACGGAGACTCGAGCAGGATAGCGCACTGCATGGAAACTCGAGCAGGACGGGGCACTGCACGGAGACTCGAGCAGGATAGCGCACTGCATGGAAACTCGAGCAGGACAGGGCACAGCATGGAGACTCGAGCAGGGCGGGGCACTGCATGGAGACTCGAGCAGGACGGGGCACTGCACGGAGACTCAAGCAGGATAGGGCACTGCACGGTGACTCGAGCAGGACAGGGCACAGCATGGAGACTCGAGCAGGACGGGGCACTGCATGGAGACTCAAGCAGGACGGGGCACTGCACGGAGACTCGAGCAGGATAGCGCACTGCTTGGCGACTCGAGCAGGACAGGGCACAGCATGGAGACTCGAGCAGGACATGGCACTGCATGGAGATTCGAGCAGGACGGGGCGTTGCATGGAGACTATAGCATGACGGGGCACTGCATGGCGACTCAAGCAGGACGGGGCACTACATGGAGACTCGAGCAGAATGGGGCGCTGCATTGCGACTCGAGCAGGATGGGGCACTATATGTAGGCTAGAGCAAGACGGGCGCTATATATAGGCTCTAGCAGGACGGGGCACTGTTGGAGAATCGAGCAGGACGGGGCACTACATGGAGACTCGAACGGACGGGGCGCTGTATGGAGACTCGAGCAGGACGGGGCACTGCATAGAGACTCGAGCAGGTTGGGGAATTGCATGGCGACTTGAGCAGGATAGGGCGCTGCATGGAGACTCGAGCAGGACGGGGCACTGCATGGAGATTCGAGCAAGACGGGGCGCTGCATGGCGACTCCAGCAGGACAGGGTGCAGCATGGTGACTCGAGCAGGACGGAGCGCTGCATGGAGACTCGAGCAGGATGGGGCGCTGCATGGAGATTCGAGAAGGACGGGGCGCTAAATGGAGACTCGAGGACTATGTGGCGCTGCATGGAGATTCGAGCAGGACGGGGCGCTGCATGGAGACTCGAGCAGGACGGGGCACTGTGTGGAGACTCGAACAGGACGGGGCACTGCATGGAGACTCGAGCAGGACGAGGCGCTGCATGGAGACTCTAGCAGGACGGGGCACTGTATGGAGACTCGAGCAGGACGGGGCGCTGCATGGTGACTCGTGCAGGACGGGGCGCTATATGTAGGCTCTAGCAGGACGGAGCACTGCATGGAGACTCGAGGAGGACGGGGCGCTGCATATAGCCTCGAGCAGGACGGGGCACTTCATGGAGACTCGAGCAGGACGGGGCGGTATATGTAGGCTCTAGCAGGACGGGGCACTGCATGGAGACTCGAGGAGGACGGGGAATCGCACGGCCACTCGAGCAGGACGAGGCACTGCATGGAGACTCGAGCAGGACGGGGCACTGCATGGAGACTCGAGCAGGACGGGGCACTGTATGGAGATTCGAGCAGGATGGGGCGCTGCATGGAGACTCGAGCAGGACGGGGCGCTGCATGGAGACTCGAGCAGGAGGGGGCGCTGCATGGAGACTCAAGCAGGACACGGCGATTCATGGAGCCTCGAGCAGGAGGGGCGCTGTATGGAGACTCGAGTAGGACGGGGCGCTGTATGGGGACTCGAGCAGGACGGGGCACTGTATGGAGACTCGAGCAGGACAGGGCACTGCATGGAGACTATAGCAGGACGGGGCACTGCATGGAGACACGAGCAGGACAGGACACTGCATGGAGACTCGAGCAGGATAGGTCACTGCATGGAGACTCGAGCAGGACGGGTCACTGCATGGAGACTCGAACAGGACGGGGCACTGCATAGAGACTCGAGCAGGTTGGGGAATTGCATGGCGACTTGAGCAGGATAGGGCGCTGCATGGAGACTCGAGCAGGACGGGGCACTGCATGGAGATTCGAGAAGGACGGGGCGCTAAATGGAGACTCGAGGACTATGTGGCGCTGCATGGAGATTCGAGCAGGACGGGGCTCTGCATGGCGACTCGAGCAGGACGGGGCGCTGCATGGAGACTCGAGCAGGACGGGGCACTGTGTGGAGACTCGAACAGGACGGGGCGCTGCATGGAGCCTCGAGGAGGACGGGGTGCTGCATATAGCCTCGAGCAGGATGGGGCGCTGCATGAAGACTCGAGCAGGATGGGGCGGTATATGGTGACTCGAGCAGGACAGGGCGCTTCATGGAGACTCGAGCAGGACGGGGCGCTGCATGGCCACTCCGGCAGGACGGGGCGCTGCACGGCGACTCCAGCAGGACGGCGTGCTGCATGGTGAATCGATCAGGACGGGGCGCTGCATGGAGACTCGAGGACTACGTGGCGCTGCATGGAGACTCGAGCAGGACGGGGCGCTGCATGGCGACTCGAGCAGGACGGGGCATTGCATGGCGTCTCGAGCAGGACGGGGCGCTCCATGGAGACTCGAACAGGACAGGGCACTGCATGGAGACTCGAGCAGGACGGGGCGCTGCATGGAGACTCTAGTAGGACGGGGCACTGTATGGAGAGTCGAGCAGGACGGGGTGCTGCATGGTGACTCGTGCAGGACGGGGCGCTATATGTAGGCTCTAGCAGGACGGGGCACTGCATGGTGACTCGAGCAGGACGGGGCGCTGCATGGCGACTCGAGCAGGACGGGGCACTGCATGGCACCTCGAGCGGGACGGGGCACTGCATGGAGACTCGAGGAGGACGGGGCGCTGCATATAGCCTCGAGCAGGACGGGGCGCTGCATGGAGACTCGAGCAGGACGGGGTGGTATATGGTGACTTGAGCAGGACGGGGCGCTTCATGGAGACTCGAGCAGGACGGGGCGCTGCATGGAGACTCGAGCAGGACGGGGCACTGTGTGGAGACTCGAACAGGACGGGGCGCTGCATGGAGCCTCGAGGAGGACGGGGTGCTGCATATAGCCTCGAGCAGGATGGGGCGCTGCATGAAGACTCGAGCAGGATGGGGCGGTATATGGTGACTCGAGCAGGACTGGGCGCTTCATGGAGACTCGAGCAGCACGGGGCGCTGCATGGCCACTCCGGCAGGACGGGGCGCTGCACGGCGACTCCAGCAGGACGGCGTGCTGCATGGTGAATCGATCAGGACGGGGCGCTGCATGGAGACTCGAGGACTACGTGGCGCTGCATGGAGACTCGAGCAGGACGGGGCGCTGCATGGCGACTCGAGCAGGACGGGGCATTGCATGGCGTCTCGAGCAGGACGGGGCGCTCCATGGAGACTCGAACAGGACAGGGCACTGCATGGAGACTCGAGCAGGACGGGGCGCTGCATGGAGACTCTAGTAGGACGGGGCACTGTATGGAGAGTCGAGCAGGACGGGGCGCTGCATGGTGACTCGTGCAGGACGGGGCGCTATATGTAGGCTCTAGCAGGACGGGGCACTGCATGGTGACTCGAGCAGGACGGGGCACTGCATGGCGCCTCAAGCGGGACGGGGCACTGCATGGAGACTCGAGGAGGAAGGGGCGCTGCATATAGCCTCGAGCAGGACGGGGCGCTGCATGGAGACTCGAGCAGGACGGGGCGGTATATGGTGACTCGAGCAGGACGGGGCGCTTCATGGGGACTCGAGCAGGACGGGGCGCTCCATGGAGACTCGAGCAGGACAGGGCACTGCATGGAGACTCGAGCAGGATGGGGCACTTTATGGAGACTCGAGCAGGACGGGGCACTGCATGGAGCCTCGAGCAGGACGGGGCACTGCATGGAGACTCTAGCAGGACAGGCACTGTATTGAGACTCGAGCAGGACGGGGCACTGTGTGGAGACTCGAGCAGGACGGGGCGCTGCATGGAGCCTCGAGCAGGACGGGGCGCTGCATGGAGACTCGTGCAGGACAGGGCACTTCATGGAGACTCGAGCAGGACGGGGCACTGCATGGTGACTCGAGCACGACGGGGTGCTGCATGGAGACTCGAGCACGACGGGGTGCTGCATGGAGATTCGAGCAGGATGGGGCGCTGCATGGCGACTCGAGCAGGACGGGGCATTGCATGGCGCCTCGAGCGGGACGGGGCACTGCATGGAGACTCGAGGAGGACGGGGCACTGCATATAGCCTCGAGCAGGACGGGGCGCTGCATGGAGACTCGAGCAGGACAGGGCGGTATATGGTGACTCGAGCAGGACGGGGCGCTTCATGGAGACTCGAGCAGGACGGGGCGCTCCATGGAGACTCGAGCAGGACGGGGCGCTGCATGTAGTCTCTAGCAGGACGGGCACTGTATTGAGACTCGAGCAGGACGGGGCGCTGCATGGAGACTCGAGCAGGACGGGGCACTGTGTGGAGACTCGAGCAGGACGGGGCACTGTGTGGAGACTCGAGTAGGACGAGGCGCTGCATGGCGACTCGAGCAGGACGGGGCGCTGCATGGAGACTCGAGCAGGACGGGGCACTGCATGGAGACTCGAGCAGGACGGGGCGCTGCATGGAGCCTCGAGCAGGACGGGGCGGTATATGGTGACTCGAGCAGGACGGGGCGCTTCATGGAGACTCGAGCAGGACGGAGCGCTGCATATAGCCTCGAGCAGGACGGGGCGCTGCATGAAGACTCGAGCAGGACGGGGCGGTATATGGTGCCTCGAGCAGGACGGGGCGCTGCATGAAGACTCGAGCAGGACGGGGCGGTATATGGTGACTCGAGCAGGACGGGGCGCTTCATGGAGACTCAAGCAGGACGGGGCGCTGCATGGCGACTCCAGCAGGACGGGGCGCTGCACGGCGACTCCAGCAGGACGGGGTGCTGCATGGTGAATCGATCAGGAAGGGGCGCTGCATGGAGACTCGAGGACTACGTGGCACTGCATGGAGACTCGAGCAGGACGGGGCGCTGCATGGCGACTCGAGCAGGACAGGGCATTGCATGGCGTCTCGAGCAGGACGGGGCGCTCCATGGAGATTCGAACCGGACAGTGCGCTGCATGGAGACTCGAGCAGGACGGGGCGCTGCATGGAGACTCTAGCAGGACGGGGCACTGTATGGAGACTCGATCAGGACGGGGCGCTGCATGGTGACTCGAGCAGGCACGGGGCGCTATATGTAGGCTCTAGCAGGACGGGGCACTTCATGGTGACTCGAGCAGGACAGGGCGCTGCATGGAGACTCGAGCACGACGGGGCGCTGCATGGAGATTCGAGCAGGACGGGGTGCTGCATGGCGACTCGAGCAGGACGGGGCATTGCATGGCGCCTCGAGCGGGACGGTGCACTGCATGGAGACTCGAGGAGGACGGGGCGCTGCATATAGCCTCAAGCAGGATGGGGCGCTGCATGGAGACTCGAGCAGGACGGGGCGCTGCATGGAGACTCTAGCAGGACGGGGCGCTGCATGGAGACTCGTGCAGGACAGGGCACTTCATGGAGACTCGAGCAGGACGGGGCGCTATATGTAGGCTCTAGCAGGACGGGGCACTGCATGGAGACTCGAGGAGGACGGGGCACTGCATGGAGACTCGAGCAGGACGGGGCACTGTATGGAGATTCGAGCAGGATGGGGCGCTGCATGGAGACTCAAGCAGGACACGGCGATTCATGGAGCCTCGAGCAGGAGGGGCGCTGTATGGAGACTCGAGTAGGACGGGGCACTGCATGGAGACTCGAGCAGGACGGGGCACTGCATGGAGACACGAGCAGGACAGGACACTGCATGTAGACTCGAGCAGGACAGGGCGCTGCATGGAGACTCGAGCATTATGGGGCGCTGCAAGGAGCCTCGAGCAGGATGGGGCACTGTATGGAGACTCGAGCAGGACGGGGCGCTGCATGGAGACTCGTGCAGGACAGGGCGCTGCACGGCCACTCGAGCAGGACGGGGCACTGCATGGAGACTCGAGCAGGACGGGGCACTGCATGGAGACTCGAGCAGGACGGGGCGCTGCATGGAGACTCGAGCAGGACGGGGCGCTGCATGGAGACTCGAGCAGGAGGGGGCGCTGCATGGAGACTCAAGCAGGACACGGCGATTCATGGAGCCTCGAGCAGGTCGGGCGCTGTATGGAGACTCGAGTAGGACGGGGCACTGTGTGGAGACTCGAACAGGACGGGGCACTGCATGGAGACTCGAGTAGGACGGGGCACTGTATGGGGACTCGAGCAGGACGGGGCACTTTATGGAGACTCGAGCAGGATGGGACGCTGCGTGGCGACTCGAGCAGGACGGGGCACTGTATGGAGACTCGAGCAGGACGGGGCACTTCATGGAGACTCGAGCTGGACGGGACGCTGCGTGGCGACTCGAGCAGGACAGGGCGCTGCATGGAGACTCGAGCAGGATGGGGCGCTGCATGGAGCCTCGAGCAGGATGGGGCACTGTGTGGAGACTCGAGCAGGACGGGGCACTGCATGGAGACACGAGCAGGACAGGACACTGCATGGAGACTCGAGCATTATGGGGCGCTGCAAGGAGCCTCGAGCAGGATGGGGCACTGTATGGAGACTCGAGCAGGACGGGGCGCTGCATGTAGACTCGAGCAGGACAGGGCGCTGCATGGAGACTCGAGCATTATGGGGCGCTGCAAGGAGCCTCGAGCAGGATGGGGCACTGCATGGAGACTCGTGCAGGACAGGGCGCTGCACGGCCACTCGAGCAGGACGGGGCACTGCATGGAGACTCGAGCAGGACGGGGCACTGCATAGAGACTCGAGCAGGACGGGGCACTGCATGGAGACTCGAGCAGGACGGGGCACTGTATGGAGATTCGAGCAGGATGGGGCGCTGCATGGAGACTCGAGCAGGAGGGGGCGCTGCATGGAGACTCAAGCAGGAGGGGACGCTGCATGGAGACTCGAGCAGGACGGGGCGCTGCATGGAGACTCGAGCAGGACGGGGCGCTGCATGGAGACTCGAGCAGGAGGGGGCGCTGCATGGAGACTCAAGCAGGACACGGCGATTCATGGAGCCTCGAGCAGGTCGGGCGCTGTATGGAGACTCGAGTAGGACGGGGCACTGTGTGGAGACTCGAACAGGACGGGGCACTGCATGGAGACTCGAGTAGGACGGGGCACTGTATGGGGACTCGAGCAGGACGGGGCACTTTATGGAGACTCGAGCAGGATGGGACGCTGCGTGGCGACTCGAGCAGGACGGGGCACTGTATGGAGACTCGAGCAGGACGGGGCACTTCATGGAGACTCGAGCTGGACGGGACGCTGCGTGGCGACTCGAGCAGGACAGGGCGCTGCATGGAGACTCGAGCAGGATGGGGCGCTGCATGGAGCCTCGAGCAGGATGGGGCACTGTGTGGAGACTCGAGCAGGACGGGGCACTGCATGGAGACACGAGCAGGACAGGACACTGCATGGAGACTCGAGCATTATGGGGCGCTGCAAGGAGCCTCGAGCAGGATGGGGCACTGTATGGAGACTCGAGCAGGACGGGGCGCTGCATGTAGACTCGAGCAGGACAGGGCGCTGCATGGAGACTCGAGCATTATGGGGCGCTGCAAGGAGCCTCGAGCAGGATGGGGCACTGCATGGAGACTCGTGCAGGACAGGGCGCTGCACGGCCACTCGAGCAGGACGGGGCACTGCATGGAGACTCGAGCAGGACGGGGCACTGCATAGAGACTCGAGCAGGACGGGGCACTGCATGGAGACTCGAGCAGGACGGGGCACTGTATGGAGATTCGAGCAGGATGGGGCGCTGCATGGAGACTCGAGCAGGAGGGGGCGCTGCATGGAGACTCAAGCAGGAGGGGACGCTGCATGGAGACTCAAGCAGGACGGGGCGCTGCATGGAGACTCGAGCAGGAGGGGGCGCTGCATGGAGACTCGAGCAGGACGGGGCGCTGCATGGAGACTCGAGCAGGAGGGGGCGCTGCATGGAGACTCAAGCAGGACACGGCGATTCATGGAGCCTCGAGCAGGTCGGGCGCTGTATGGAGACTCGAGTAGGACGGGGCACTGTGTGGAGACTCGAACAGGACGGGGCACTGCATGGAGACTCGAGTAGGACGGGGCACTGCATGGGGACTCGAGCAGGACGGGGCACTTTATGGAGACTCGAGCAGGATGGGACGCTGCATGGCGACTCGAGCAGGACGGGGCACTGCATGGAGACTCGAGCAGGATGGGGCGCTGCATGGAGACTCGAGCAGGATGGGACGCTGCATGGCGACTCTAGCAGGACGGGCACTGTATGGAGACTCGAGCTGGACGGGACGCTGCGTGGCGACTCGAGCAGGACAGGGCGCTGCATGGAGACTCGAGCAGGATGGGGCGCTGCATGGAGCCTCGAGCAGGATGGGGCACTGTATGGAGACTCGAGCAGGACGGGGCGCTGCATGGAGACTCGAGCAGGACGTGGCGCTGCATGGAGACTCGAGCAGGACGGTGTGCTGCATGGAGACTCGAGCAGGACGGGGCACTGCATGGAGACTCGTGCAGGACAGGGCACTTCATGGAGACTCGAGCTGGACGGGGCACTGCATGGAGACTCGAGGAAGACGGGGAATCGCATGGCCACTCAAGCAGGACGGGGCACTGCATGGCAACTCGAGCAGGATGGGGCACTGCATGGAGACTCGAGCAGGACGGGGCACTGCATGGAGACTCGAGCAGGATGGGGCGCTGCATGGAGACTCGAGCAGGACGGGGCACTGCATGGAGACTCGAGCAGGATGGGGCGCTGCATGGAGACTCGAGTAGGACGGGGCGCTGCATGGAGCCTTGAGCAGGACAGGGCGCTGCATGGCGACTCGAGCAGGACGGGGCGCTGTATGGAGACTCAAGCAGGATGGGGCGCTGCATGGAGACTTGTGCAGGACAGGGCACTTCATGTAGACTCGAGCAGGACGGGCACTGCATGGAGACTCGTGCAGGACAGGGCACTTCATGGAGACTCGAGCAGAACAGGGCACTGCATTGAGACTCGAGTAGGACGGGGCGCTGCATGGCGAATCGAGCAGGACGGGGCGCTGCATGCAGAGGGCTCTGCGTACATTAAGTTACATAAGGTATGAGTGCACATCTCCCAGACTAGCAGCTTCTGCTCATTGAACTCCACATTTTGCTCTGTTGGTGCCATTTAAAGATTCGGACCAGACAGTCCTGGATTTATGTGATTCCCTCCTCTAGGAATAATCCTGAATTTTTCTGTCCTGGGTAGATTTGCCTTTATAGGTCACTGAGGAGGGGGCCGTATGATGGGTTAGGATAAATGTATAGGAAATATGTAGTTGTAAGGGACAAGGCTGTTGGGTGTGCAGCCGGGAAGAAGCGATAACAAATACAAATCACCATAATACACGGAGGCGCCGCTCGTCCCGTCCCCACGCTCTGCTATTCCTCTTCATCCTTTGAGACACGTCATGGGCAGAGCTGATCGTGGATTCCTTTTCCTGACATATATTTGAAAGAGTCACAAATCAAAAGCAACTGTGCAAACTTATCTAATTGTCCCCATCAGCGCCTCTCATGTCCCCGTCAGCGCCTCTCGTGTCCCCGTCAGTGTTTCAGCCTCTCATGTCCCCGTCAACGCCTCTTATGTCCCCGTCAGTGTTTCAGCCTCTCTTGGCCCCGTCAGTGTTTCAGTCTCTCATGTTCCCGTCAGTGTTTCAGCCTCTCATGTTCCCGTCAGTGTTTCAGCCTCTTATGTCCCCGTCAGTGTTTCAGCCTCTCATGTCCCCGTCAGCGCCTCTCATGTCCCCGTCAGTGTTTCAGCCTCTCATGTCCCCGTCAGTGTTTCAGCCTCTCATTTCCCCGTCAGCGCCTCTCATGTCCCCGTCAGTGTTTCAGCCTCTCATGTCCCCGTCAGCGCCTCTCATGTCCCCGTCAGTGTTTCAGCCTCTCATGTTCCCGTTAGTTGCAGCCTCTCATGTTCCTGTCAGTGTTTCAGCCTCTCTTGGCCCCGTCAGTGTTTCAGTCTCTCATGTTCCCGTCAGTGTTTCAGCCTCTCATGTTCCCGTCAGTGTTTCAGCCTCTCATGTCCCCGTCAGTGTTTCAGCCTCTCATGTCCCCGTCAACGCCTCTCATGTCCCCGTCAGTGTTTCAGCCTGTCATGTCCCCGTCAGTGTTTCAGCCTCTCTTGGCCCCGTCAGTGTTTCAGCCTCTCATGTTCCCATCAGTGTTTCAGCCCCTCATGTCCCCGTCAGTGTTTCAGACTCTCATGTCCCCGTCAGTGTTTCAGCCTCTCTTTGCCCCGTCAGTGTTTCAGCCTCTCATGTCCCCATCAGTGTTTCAGCCTCTCATGTCCCCGTCAGTGTTTCAGCCTCTCTTGGCCCCGTCAGTGTTTCAGCCTCTCATGTTCCCGTCAGTGTTTCAGCCTCTCTTGGCCCCGTCAGTGTTTCATCCTCTCATGGCCCCGTCAGTGTTTCAGCCTCTCTTGGCCCCGTCAGTGTTTCAGCCTCTCATGGCCCCGTCAGTGTTTCAGCCTCTCATGTTCCCGTCAGTGTTTCAGCCTCTCATGTCCCCGTCAGTGTTTCAGCCTCTCATGTCCCCGTCAGCGCCTCTCATGTCCCCGTCAGTGTTTCAGCCTCTCATGTCCCCGTCAGCGCCTCTCATGTCCCCGTCAGTGTTTCAGCCTCTCATGTTCCCGTTAGTTGCAGCCTCTCATGTTCCTGTCAGTGTTTCAGCCTCTCTTGGCCCCGTCAGTGTTTCAGTCTCTCATGTTCCCGTCCGTGTTTCATCCTCTCATGTCCCCGTCAGTGTTTCAGCCTCTCATGTTTCCGTCAGTGTTTCAGCCTCTCATGTACCCGTCAGTGTTTCAGCCTCTCATGGCCCAGTCAGTGTTTCAGCCTCTCATGTCCCCATCAGTGTTTCAGCCTCTCATGTTCCCGTCAGTGTTTCAGCCTCTCATGTCCCCATCAGTGTTTCAGCCTCTCTTGGCCCTGTCAGTGTTTCAGCCTCTCATCTCCCTGTCAGTGTTTCAGCCTCTCATGTTCCTGTCAGTGTTTCAGCCTCTCATGTTCCCGTCAGTGTTTCAGCCTCTCTTGGCTCGTCAGTGTTTCAGGCTCTCATGGCCCCGTCAGTGTTTCAGCCTCTCGTGTCCCCGTCAGTGTTTCAGCCTCTCGTGTTCCCGTCAGTGTTCAGCCTCTCGTGTCGCCGTCAGTGTTTCAGCCTCTCATGGCCCCGTCAGTGTTTCAGCCTCTCGTGTCCCCGTCAGTGTTTCAGCCTCTCATGTTCCCGTCAGTTTTTTAGCCTCTTATGCCCTCGTCAGTGTTTCAGCCTCTCTTGGCCCCGTCAGTGTTTCAGCATCTCTTGGCCCCGTCAGTGTTTCAGCCTCTTATGTTCCCGTCCGTTTTTCAGCCTCTCATGTTCCCGTCAGTGTTTCAGCCTCTCTTGGCCCCTTCAGTGTTTCAGCCTCTTATGTCCTCATCAGTGTTTCATCCTCTCTTGGCCCCGTCAGTGTTTCAGCCTCTCTTGGCCCCGTCAGTGTTTCAGCCTCTTATGTTCCCGTCCGTTTTTCAGCCTCTCATGTTCCCGTCAGTGTTTCAGCCTCTCTTGGCCCCTTCAGTGTTTCAGCCTCTTATGTCCTCGTCAGTGTTTCAGCCTCTCTTGGCCCCGTCAGTGTTTCAGCCTCTCTTGGCCCCGTCAGTGTTTCATCCTCTCATGTCCCCGTCAGTGTTTCAGCCTCTCATGTTCCCGTCAGTGTTTCAGCCTCTCATGTACCCGTCAGTGTTTCAGCCTCTCATGGCCCAGTCAGTGTTTCAGCCTCTCATGGCCCAGTCAGTGTTTCAGCCTCTCATGTCCCCGTCAGTGTTTCAGCCTCTCATGTCCCCTTCAGTGTTTCAGCCTCTCATGTTCCCGTCAGTGTTTCAGCCTCTCATGTCCCCATCAGTGTTTCAGCCTCTCTTGGCCCCGTCAGTGTTTCAGCCTCTCATCTCCCTGTCAGTGTTTCAGCCTCTTATGTTCCTGTCAGTGTTTCAGCCTCTCATGTTCCCGTCAGTGTTTCAGCCTCTCTTGGCCCCGTCAGTGTTTCAGCCTCTCATGGCCCCGTCAGTGTTTCAGCCTCTCGTGTCCCCGTCATTGTTTCAGCCTCTCGTGTTCCCATCAGTGTTCAGCCTCTCGTGTCGCCGTCAGTGTTTCAGCCTCTCGTGTTCCCGTTAGTGTTTCAGCCTCTCATGTCCCCGTGAGTGTTTCAGCCTCTCATGTCCCTATCAGTGTTTCAGCCTCTCATGTCCCCGTGAGTATTTCAGACTCTCATGTTCCCGTCAATGTTTCAGCCTCTCATGTCCCCGTGAGTGTTTCAGACTCTCATGTTCCCGTCAGTGTTTCAGCCTCTCATGTTCCCGTCAGTGTTTCAGCCTCTCATGTTCCCGTCAGTTTTTCAGCCTCTCATGTCACCGTCAGTGTTTCAGCCTCTCATGTTCCCGTCAGTGTTTCAGCCTCTCATGTTCCCGTCAGTGTTTCAGCCTCTCATGTTCCGGTCCGTGTTTCAGCCTCTCATGTTCCCGTCAGTGTTTCAGCCTCTCTTGTCCCCGTCAGTGTTTCAGCCTCTTGTATCCCCGTCAGTGTTTCAGCCTTTCATGTTCCCGTCAGTGGTTCAGCCTCTCATGTTCCCGTCAGTGTTTCAGCCTCTCATGTCCCCGTCAGTGTTTCAGCCTCTCATGTTCCCGTCAGTGTTTCAGCCTCTAATGTTCCCGTCAGTGTTTCAGCCTCTCATGTTCCCATCCGTGTTTCAGCCTCTCATGTTCCCGTCACTGTTTCAGCCACTCTTGGCCCCGTCATTGTTTCAGCCTCTCATGTCCCCGTCAGTATTTCAGCCTCTCTTGTTCCCGTCAGTGTTTCAGTCTTTCGTGTTCCCGTCAGTGTTTCAGCCTTTCATGTTCCCGTCAGTGTTTCAGCCTCTCATGTTCCCGTCATTGTTTCAGCCTCTCATGTCCCCGTTAGTGTTTCAGCCTTTCATGTTCCCGTCAGTGTTTCAGCCTCTCATGTTCCCGTCAGTGTTTCTGCCTCTCATGTTCCCGTCAGTGTTTCAGCCACTCATGTTCCCGTCCGTGTTTCAGCCTCTCATGTTCCCGTCAGTGTTTCAGCCTCTCATGGCTCCGTCATCGTTTCAACCTCTCATGGCTCCGTCAGGGCTTCAGCCTCTCATGTCCCCGTCAGTGTTTCAGACTCTCATGTTCCCGTCAGTGTTTCAGACTTTCATGTTCCCGTCAGTGGTTCAGCCTCTCATGTTCCCGTCAGTGTTTCAGCCTCTCATGTTCCCGTCAGTGTTTCAGCCTCTCATGTTCCCGTCAGTGTTTCAGCCTCTCATGTTCCCGTCAGTGTTTCAGCCTCTCATGGCCCTGTCAGTGTTTCAGCCTCTCATGTTCCCGTCAGTGCTTCAGCCTCTCATGTTCCCGTCAGTGTTTCAGCCTCTCATGTTCCCGTCAGTGTTTCAGCCTCACATGTCCCCGTCAGTGTTTCAGCCTCTCATGTTCCCATCAGTGTTTCAGCTTCTCATGTTCCCGTCAGTGTTTCAGCCTCTCATGGCCCCGTCAGTGTTTCAGTTCCCGTCAATATTTCAGCCTTTTATGTCCCCGTCATTGTTTCAGCCTCAAATTTCCCCGTCACTGTTTCAGCCTCTCATGTCCCTGTCAGTGTTTCAGCCTCTCATGTCCCCGTCAGTGTTTCAGCCTCTCATGTTCCCGTCAGTGTTTCAGCCTCTCATGTTCCCATCAGTGTTTCAGCCTCTCATGTTCCCGTCAGTGTTTCAGCCTTTCATGTTCCCGTCAGTGGTTCAGCCTCTCATGTTCCCATCAGTGTTTCAGCCTCTCATGTTCCCGTCAGTTTTTCAGCCTCTCATGTCCCCGTCAGTGTTTCAGCCTCTCATGTTCCCGTCAGTGTTTCAGCCTCTCATGTTCCGGTCCGTGATTCAGCCTCTCATGTTCCCGTCAGTGTTTCAGCCTCTCATGTTCCCGTCAGTGTTTCAGCCTCTCTTGGCTCCGTAATCGTTTCAGCCTCTCATGTCCCCGTCAGTGTTTCAGCCTCTCATGTCCCCGTCAGTGCTTCAGACTCTCATGTTCCCGTCAGTGTTTCAGACTTTCATGTTCCCGTCAGTGGTTCAGCCTCTCATGTTCCCATCAGTGTTTCAGCCTCTCATGTTCCCGTCAGTGTTTCAGCCTCTCATGTTCCCGTCAGTGTTTCAGCCTCTCATGTTCCCGTCAGTGTTTCAGCCTCTCATGTTCCCGTCAATGTTTCAGTTCCCGTCAATATTTCAGCCTCTTATGTCCCCGTCAGTGTTTCAGCCTCAAATGTCCCCGTCACTGTTTCAGCCTCTCATGTTCCCGTCAGTGTTTAAGCCTCTCATGGCCCTGTCAGTGTTTCAGCCTCTCATGTTCCCGTCAGTGTTTCAGCCTCTCATGTTCCCGTCAGTGTTTCAGCCTCTCATGTTTCCGTCAGTGTTTCAGCCTCTCATGTTCCTGTAAGTGTTTCAGCCTCTCATGTTCCCGTCAGTGTTTCAGCCTCTCATGTTCCCGTCAGTGTTTAAGCCTCTCATGTTCCCGTCAGTGTTTCAGCCTCTCATGTTCCCGTCAGTGTTTCAGCCTCTCATGTTCCCGTCAGTGTTTCAGCCTCTCATGTTTCCGTCAGTGTTTCAGCCTCTCATGTTCCTGTAAGTGTTTCAGCCTCTCATGTTCCCGTCAGTGTTTCAGCCTCTCATGTTCCCGTCAGTGTTTCAGCCTCTCATGTTTCCGTCAGTGTTTCAGCCTCTCATGTTCCTGTAAGTGTTTCAGCCTCTCTTGGCCCCGTCAGTGTTTCAGCCTCTCATCTCCCTGTCAGTGTTTCAGCCTCTCATGTTCCTGTCAGTGTTTCAGCCTCTCTTGGCCCCGTCAGTGGTTCAGCCTCTCATGTTCCTGTAAGTGTTTCAGCCTCTCTTGGCCCCGTCAGTGTTTCAGCCTCTCATCTCCCTGTCAGTGTTTCAGCCTCTCATGTTCCTGTCAGTGTTTCAGCCTCTCTTGGCCCCGTCAGTGTTTCAGCCTCTCATGTTCCTGTCAGTGTTTCAGCCTCTCATGTTCCCGTCAGTGTTTCAGCTTCTCGTGTCCCCGTCAGTGTTTCATCCTCTCGTGTTCCTGTCAGTGTTTCAGCCTCTCATGTTCCTGTCAGTGTTTCAGCCTCTCTTGGCCCCGTCAGGCTTTCAGCCTCTCATTTTCCCGTCAGTGTTTCAGCCTCTCTTGGCCCCGTCAGTGTTTCAGCCTCTCGTGTTCCTGTCAGTGTTTCAGCCTCTCAGGTTCCCGTCAGTGTTTCAGCCTCTTATGCCCTCGTCAGTGTTTCAGCCTCTCTTGGCCCCGTCAGTGTTTCAGCCTCTTATGTCCTCATCAGTGTTTTATCCTCTCTTGGCCCCGTCAGTGTTTCAGCCTCTCTTGGCCCCATCAGTGTTTCAGCCTCTTATGTTCCTGTCCGTGTTTCAGCCTCGCATGTTCCCGTCAGTGTTTCAGCCTCTCTTGGCCCCGTCAGTGTTTCAGCCTCTTATGTCCTCGTCAGTGTTTCAGCCTCTCTTGGCCCCGTCAGTGTTTCAGTCTCTCTTGGCCTCGTCAGTGTTTCATCCTCTCATGTCCCCGTCAGTGTTTCAGCCTCTCATGTTTCCGTCAGTGTTTCAGCCTCTCATGTAATCGTCAGTGTTTCAGCCTCTCATGGCCCAGTCAGTGTTTCAGCCTCTCATGGCCCAGTCAGTGTTTCAGCCTCTCATGTCCCCGTCGGTGTTTCAGCCTCTCATCTCCCCGTCAGTGTTTCAGCCTCTCGTGTTCCCATCAGTGTTTCAGCCTCTCTTGTCGCTGTCAGTGTTTCAGCCTCTCGTGTTCCCATCAGTGTTTCAGCCTCTCATATCCCCGTCAGTGTTTCAGCCTCTCATGTCCCCGTCAGTGTTTCAGCCTCTCATGTCCCCGTCAGTGTTTCAGACTCTCATGTTCCCGTCAGTGTTTCAGCCTTTCATGTTCCCGTCAGTGTTTCAGCCTCTCATGTTCCCATCAGTTTTTCAGCCTCTCATGTCCCCGTCAGTGTTTCAGCCTCTCATGTTCCCGTCAGTGTTTCAGCCTCTCATGTTCCGGTCCGTGTTTCAGCCTCTCATGTTCCCTTCAGTGTTTCAGCCTCTCATGTTCCCGTCAGTGTTTCAGCCTCTCATGTTCCGGTCCGTGTTTCAGCCTCTCATGTTCCCTTCAGTGTTTCAGCCTTTCATGTTCCCGTCAGTGTTTCAGCCTCTCATGTTCCCGTCAGTGTTTCAGCCTCTCATGTTCCCGTCAGTGTTTCAGCCTCTCATGTCCCCGTCAGTGTTTCAGACTCTCATGTTCCCGTCAGTGTTTCAGCCTCTCATGTTCTCGTCAGTGTTTCAGCCTCTCATGGCCCTGTCAGTGTTTCAGCCTTTCATGTTCCCGTCAGTGTTTCAGCCTCTCATGTTCCCGTCAGTGTTTCAGCCTCTCATGTTCCCGTCAGTGTTTCAGCCTCTCATGTCCCCGTCAGTGTTTCAGCCTCTCATGTTCCCATCAGTGTTTCAGCCTCTCATGGCCCCGTCAGTGTTTCAGTTCCGGTCAATATTTCAGCCTTTTATGTCCACGTCAATATTTCAGCCTCTCATGTTCCCGTCAGTGTTTCAGCCTCTCATGTCCCCATCCGTGTTTCAGCCTCTCATGTTCCCATCAGTGTTTCAGCCTCTCATGTTCCAGTCAGTATTTCAGCCTCTCATGTTCCTGTCAGTGTTTCAGCCTCTCGTGTTTCCGTCAGTGTTTCAGCCTCTCTTGGCCCCGTCAGTATTTTAGCCTCTCATGTCCCCGTCAGTGTTTCTGCCTCTCGTGTTTCCGTCAGTGTTTCAGCCTCTCTTGGCTCCGTCAGTGTTTCAGCCTCTCATGTCCCCGTCAGTGTTTCAGCCTCTCATGTCCCCGTCAGTGTTTCAGCCTCTCATGTTCCCGTCAGTGTTTCAGTCTCTCATGTTCCCGTCAGTGTTTCAGCCTCTCATGTCCCCGTCAGTGTTTAAGCCTCTCATGTTCCCGTCCGTGTTTCAGCCTCTCATGTTTCCGTCTGTGTTTCAGCCTCTCATGTTTCCGTCCGTGTTTCAGCCTCTCATGTTCCCGTCAGTGTTTCAGCCTCTTATGTTCCCGTCAGTGTTTCAGCCTCTCTTGGCCCCGTCAGTGTTTCAGCCTCTCATGTCCCCGTCAGTTTTTTAGCCTCTGATGTCCCCGTCAGTGTTTCAGCCTCTCTTGGCCCCGTCAGTGTTTCAGCCTCTCATGTTCCCGTCAGTTTTTTAGCCTCTGATGTCCCCGTCAGTGTTTCAGCCTCTCTTGGCCCCGTCAGTGTTTCAGCCTCTCATGTTCCTGTCAGTGTTTCAGCCTCTCATATTCCTGTCAGTGTTTCAGCCTCTCATGTTCCCGTCAGTGTTTCAGCCTCTCTTGGCCCCGTCAGTGTTTCAGCCTCTCATGTCCCCGTCATTGTTTCAGCCTCTCATGTTCCCGTCCGTGTTTCAGCCTCTCATGTTCCCGTCAGTGTTTCAGCCTCTCATGTTCCCGTCAGTGTTTCAGCCACTCTTGGCCCCGTCAGTGTTTTAGCCTCTCATGTCCCCGTCAGTGTTTTAGCCTCTGATGTCCTCGTCAGTGTTTCAGCCTTTCATGTTCCCGTCAGTGTTTCAGCCTCTCATGTTCCCGTCATTGTTTCAGCCTCTCATGTCCCCGTCAGTGTTTCAGCCTTTCATGTTCCCGTCAGTGTTTCAGCCTCTCATGTTCCCGTCAGTGTTTCAGCCTCTCATGTTCCCGTCAGTGGTTCAGCCTCTCATGTTCCCGTCAGTGTTTCAGCCTCTCATGTTCCCGTCCGTGTTTCAGCCTCTCATGTTCCCGTCAGTGTTTCAGCCTCTCTTGGCCCCGTCAGTGTTTTAGCCTCTCATGTCCCCGTCAGTGTTTTAGCCTCTCATGTCCCCGTCAGTGTTTTAGCCTCTGATGTCCCCGTCAGTGTTTCAGACTCTCAGGTTCCCGTCAGTGTTTCAGCCTCTCATGTTCCCGTCATTGTTTCAGCCTCTCATGTCCCCGTCAGTGTTTCAGCCTTTCATGTTCCCGTCAGTGTTTCAGCCTCTCATGTTCCCGTCATTGTTTCAGCCTCTCATGTCCCCGTCAGTGTTTCAGCCTTTCATGTTCCCGTCAGTGTTTCAGCCTCTCATGTTCTTGTCATTGTTTCAGCCTCTCATGTCCCCGTCAGTGTTTCAGCCTTTCATGTTCCCGTCATTGTTTCAGCCTCTCATGTTCCCATCAGTGTTTCAGCCTCTCATGTTCCCGTCAGTGTTTCAGCCTCTCATGTTCCCGTCAGTGTTTCAGCCTCTCATGTTCCCGTCAGTGTTTCAGCCTCTCATGTTCCCGTCCGTGTTTCAGCCTCTCATGTTTCCGTCCGTGTTTCAGCCTCTCATGTTCCCGTCAGTGTTTCAGCCTCTCATGTTCCCATCAGTGTTTCAGCCTCTCATTTTCCCGTCCGTGTTTCAGCCTCTCATGTCCCCGTCAGTGTTTCAGCCTCTCATGTCCCCGTCAGTGTTTTAGCCTCTCATGTTCCCGTCAGTGTTTCAGCCTCTCATGTTCCCGTCGGTGTTTCAGCCTCTCATGTTCCCGTCAGTGTTTCAGCCTCTCGTGTCCCCGTTAGTGTTTCAGCCTCTCTTGGCCCCGTCAGTGTTTCAGCCTCTCTTGGCCCCGTCAGTGTTTCAGCCTCCTGTGTTCCCGTCAGTGTTTCAGCCTCTCGTGTCGCCGTCAGTGTTTCAGCCTCTCATGTTCCCGTCAGTGTTGCAGACTCTCAGGTTCCCGTCAGTGTTTCAGCCTTTCATGTTCCCGTCAGTGGTTCAGCCTCTCATGTTCCCGTCAGTGTTTCAGCCTCTCATGTCCCCGTCAGTGTTTCAGCCTCTAATGTTCCCATCAGTGTTTCAGCCTCTCATGTTCCCGTCAGTGTTGCAGACTCTCAGGTTCCCGTCAGTGTTTCAGCCTTTCATGTTCCCGTCAGTGGTTCAGCCTCTCATGTTCCCGTCAGTGTTTCAGCCTCTCTTGGCCCCGTCAGTGTTTCAGCCTCTCATGTCCCCGTCAGTGTTTCAGTCTCTCATGTTCCCGTCCGTGTTTCAGCCTCTCATGTTCCCGTCAGTGTTTCAGCCACTCTTGGCCCCGTCATTGTTTCAGCCTCTAATGTCGCCGTCAGTATTTCAGCCTCTCATGTTCCCGTCAGTGTTTCAGTCTCTCATGTTCCCGTCCGTGTTTCAGCCTCTCATGTTCCCGTCAGTGTTTCAGCCACTCTTGGCCCCGTCATTGTTTCAGCCTCTAATGTCGCCGTCAGTATTTCGGCCTCTCATGTTCCCGTCAGTGTTTCAGTCTCTCGTGTTCCCGTCAGTGTTTCAGTCTCTCATGTTCCCGTCCGTGTTTCAGCCTCTCATGTTCCCGTCAGTGTTTTAGCCTCTCATGTTCCCGTCAGTGTTTCAGCCACTCTTGGCCCCGTCATTGTTTCAGCCTCTAATGTCGCCGTCAGTATTTCAGCCTCTCATGTTCCCGTCAGTGTTTCAGTCTCTTGTGTCCCCGTCAGTGTTTCAGTCTCTCGTGTTCCCGTCAGTGTTTCAGCCTTTCATGTTCCCGTCAGTGTTTCAGCCTCTCATGTTCCCGTCATTGTTTCAGCCTCTCATGTTCCCGTCAGTGTTTCAGCCTCTCATGTCCCCGTCAGTGTTTCAGCCTCTCATGTCCCCGTCAGTGTTTCAGCCTTTCATGTTCCCGTCAGTGTTTCAGCCTCTCATGTTCCCGTCAGTGTTTCAGCCTCTTATGTTCCCGTCAGTGTTTCAGCCTCTCATGTTCCCGTCAATGTTTCAGCCTCTCATGTTCCCGTCCGTGTTTCAGCCTCTCATGTTTCCGTTCGTGTTTCAGCCTCTCATGTTCCCGTCAGTGTTTCAGCCTCTCATGTTCCCATCAGTGTTTCAGCCTCTCATTTTCCCGTCCGTGTTTCAGCCTCTCATGTCCCCGTCAGTGTTTCAGCCTCTCATGTCCCCGTCAGTGTTTCAGCCTCTCATGTTCCCGTCAGTGTTTCAGCCTCTCATGTTCCCGTCAGTGTTTCAGCCTCTCATGTTCCCGTCAGTGTTTCAGCCTCTCATGTTCCCGTCAGTGTTTCAGCCTCTCATGGCCCTGTCAGTGTTTCAGCCTCTCATGTTCCCGTCAGTGCTTCAGCCTCTCATGTTCCCGTCAGTGTTTCAGCCTCTCATGTTCCCGTCAGTGTTTCAGCCTCACATGTCCCCGTCAGTGTTTCAGCCTCTCATGTTCCCATCAGTGTTTCAGCTTCTCATGTTCCCGTCAGTGTTTCAGCCTCTCATGGCCCCGTCAGTGTTTCAGTTCCCGTCAATATTTCAGCCTTTTATGTCCCCGTCATTGTTTCAGCCTCAAATTTCCCCGTCACTGTTTCAGCCTCTCATGTCCCTGTCAGTGTTTCAGCCTCTCATGTCCCCGTCAGTGTTTCAGCCTCTCATGTTCCCGTCAGTGTTTCAGCCTCTCATGTTCCCATCAGTGTTTCAGCCTCTCATGTTCCCGTCAGTGTTTCAGCCTTTCATGTTCCCGTCAGTGGTTCAGCCTCTCATGTTCCCGTCAGTGTTTCAGCCTCTCATGTTCCCGTCAGTTTTTCAGCCTCTCATGTCCCCGTCAGTGTTTCAGCCTCTCATGTTCCCGTCAGTGTTTCAGCCTCTCATGTTCCGGTCCGTGATTCAGCCTCTCATGTTCCCGTCAGTGTTTCAGCCTCTCATGTTCCCGTCAGTGTTTCAGCCTCTCTTGGCTCCGTCATCGTTTCAGCCTCTCATGTCCCCGTCAGTGTTTCAGCCTCTCATGTCCCCGTCAGTGTTTCAGACTCTCATGTTCCCGTCAGTGTTTCAGACTTTCATGTTCCCGTCAGTGGTTCAGCCTCTCATGTTCCCATCAGTGTTTCAGCCTCTCATGTTCCCGTCAGTGTTTCAGCCTCTCATGTTCCCGTCAGTGTTTCAGCCTCTCATGTTCCCGTCAGTGTTTCAGCCTCTCATGTTCCCGTCAATGTTTCAGTTCCCGTCAATATTTCAGCCTCTTATGTCCCCGTCAGTGTTTCAGCCTCAAATGTCCCCGTCACTGTTTCAGCCTCTCATGTTCCCGTCAGTGTTTAAGCCTCTCATGGCCCTGTCAGTGTTTCAGCCTCTCATGTTCCCGTCAGTGTTTCAGCCTCTCATGTTCCCGTCAGTGTTTCAGCCTCTCATGTTTCCGTCAGTGTTTCAGCCTCTCATGTTCCTGTAAGTGTTTCAGCCTCTCATGTTCCCGTCAGTGTTTCAGCCTCTCATGTTCCCGTCAGTGTTTAAGCCTCTCATGTTCCCGTCAGTGTTTCAGCCTCTCATGTTCCCGTCAGTGTTTCAGCCTCTCATGTTCCCGTCAGTGTTTCAGCCTCTCATGTTTCCGTCAGTGTTTCAGCCTCTCATGTTCCTGTAAGTGTTTCAGCCTCTCATGTTCCCGTCAGTGTTTCAGCCTCTCATGTTCCCGTCAGTGTTTCAGCCTCTCATGTTTCCGTCAGTGTTTCAGCCTCTCATGTTCCTATAAGTGTTTCAGCCTCTCTTGGCCCCGTCAGTGTTTCAGCCTCTCATCTCCCTGTCAGTGTTTCAGCCTCTCATGTTCCTGTCAGTGTTTCAGCCTCTCATGTTCCTGTCAGTGTTTCAGCCTCTCTTGGCCCCGTCAGTGTTTCAGCCTCTCATGTTCCTGTCAGTGTTTCAGCCTCTCATGTTCCCGTCAGTGTTTCAGCTTCTCGTGTCCCCGTCAGTGTTTCATCCTCTCGTGTTCCTGTCAGTGTTTCAGCCTCTCATGTTCCTGTCAGTGTTTCAGCCTCTCTTGGCCCCGTCAGGCTTTCAGCCTCTCATTTTCCCGTCAGTGTTTCAGCCTCTCTTGGCCCCGTCAGTGTTTCAGCCTCTCGTGTTCCTGTCAGTGTTTCAGCCTCTCAGGTTCCCGTCAGTGTTTCAGCCTCTTATGCCCTCGTCAGTGTTTCAGCCTCTCTTGGCCCCGTCAGTGTTTCAGCCTCTTATGTCCTCATCAGTGTTTTATCCTCTCTTGGCCCCGTCAGTGTTTCAGCCTCTCTTGGCCCCATCAGTGTTTCAGCCTCTTATGTTCCTGTCCGTGTTTCAGCCTCGCATGTTCCCGTCAGTGTTTCAGCCTCTCTTGGCCCCGTCAGTGTTTCAGCCTCTTATGTCCTCGTCAGTGTTTCAGCCTCTCTTGGCCCCGTCAGTGTTTCAGTCTCTCTTGGCCTCGTCAGTGTTTCAGCCTCTCATGTCCCCGTCAGTGTTTCAGCCTCTCATGTTCCCGTCAGTGTTTCAGCCTCTCATGTTCCCGTCAGTGTTTCAGCCTCTCATGTTCCCGTCCGTGTTTCAGCCTCTCATGTTCCCGTCAGTGTTTCAGCCTCTCATGGCCCAGTCAGTGTTTCAGCCTCTCATGTCCCCGTCGGTGTTTCAGCCTCTCATCTCCCCGTCAGTGTTTCAGCCTCTCGTGTTCCCATCAGTGTTTCAGCCTCTCTTGTCGCTGTCAGTGTTTCAGCCTCTCGTGTTCCCATCAGTGTTTCAGCCTCTCATATCCCCGTCAGTGTTTCAGCCTCTCATGTCCCCGTCAGTGTTTCAGCCTCTCATGTCCCCGTCAGTGTTTCAGACTCTCATGTTCCCGTCAGTGTTTCAGCCTTTCATGTTCCCGTCAGTGTTTCAGCCTCTCATGTTCCCATCAGTTTTTCAGCCTCTCATGTCCCCGTCAGTGTTTCAGCCTCTCATGTTCCCGTCAGTGTTTCAGCCTCTCATGTTCCGGTCCGTGTTTCAGCCTCTCATGTTCCCTTCAGTGTTTCAGCCTCTCATGTTCCCGTCAGTGTTTCAGCCTCTCATGTTCCGGTCCGTGTTTCAGCCTCTCATGTTCCCTTCAGTGTTTCAGCCTTTCATGTTCCCGTCAGTGTTTCAGCCTCTCATGTTCCCGTCAGTGTTTCAGCCTCTCATGTTCCCGTCAGTGTTTCAGCCTCTCATGTCCCCGTCAGTGTTTCAGACTCTCATGTTCCCGTCAGTGTTTCAGCCTCTCATGTTCTCGTCAGTGTTTCAGCCTCTCATGGCCCTGTCAGTGTTTCAGCCTTTCATGTTCCCGTCAGTGTTTCAGCCTCTCATGTTCCCGTCAGTGTTTCAGCCTCTCATGTTCCCGTCAGTGTTTCAGCCTCTCATGTTCCGGTCCGTGTTTCAGCCTCTCATGTTCCCTTCAGTGTTTCAGCCTTTCATGTTCCCGTCAGTGTTTCAGCCTCTCATGTTCCCGTCAGTGTTTCAGCCTCTCATGTCCCCGTCAGTGTTTCAGCCTCTCATGTTCCCATCAGTGTTTCAGCCTCTCATGGCCCCGTCAGTGTTTCAGTTACGGTCAATATTTCAGCCTTTTATGTCCACGTCAATATTTCAGCCTCTCATGTTCCCGTCAGTGTTTCAGCCTCTCATGTCCCCATCCGTGTTTCAGCCTCTCATGTTCCCATCAGTGTTTCAGCCTCTCATGTTCCAGTCAGTATTTCAGCCTCTCATGTTCCTGTCAGTGTTTCAGCCTCTCGTGTTTCCGTCAGTGTTTCAGCCTCTCTTGGCCCCGTCAGTATTTTAGCCTCTCATGTCCCCGTCAGTGTTTCTGCCTCTCGTGTTTCCGTCAGTGTTTCAGCCTCTCTTGGCTCCGTCAGTGTTTCAGCCTCTCATGTCCCCGTCAGTGTTTCAGCCTCTCATGTCCCCGTCAGTGTTTCAGCCTCTCATGTTCCCGTCAGTGTTTCAGTCTCTCATGTTCCCGTCAGTGTTTCAGCCTCTCATGTCCCCGTCAGTGTTTAAGCCTCTCATGTTCCCGTCCGTGTTTCAGCCTCTCATGTTTCCGTCTGTGTTTCAGCCTCTCATGTTTCCGTCCGTGTTTCAGCCTCTCATGTTCCCGTCAGTGTTTCAGCCTCTTATGTTCCCGTCAGTGTTTCAGCCTCTCTTGGCCCCGTCAGTGTTTCAGCCTCTCATGTCCCCGTCAGTTTTTTAGCCTCTGATGTCCCCGTCAGTGTTTCAGCCTCTCTTGGCCCCGTCAGTGTTTCAGCCTCTCATGTTCCCGTCAGTTTTTTAGCCTCTGATGTCCCCGTCAGTGTTTCAGCCTCTCTTGGCCCCGTCAGTGTTTCAGCCTCTCATGTTCCTGTCAGTGTTTCAGCCTCTCATGTTCCTGTCAGTGTTTCAGCCTCTCATGTTCCCGTCAGTGTTTCAGCCTCTCTTGGCCCCGTCAGTGTTTCAGCCTCTCATGTCCCCGTCATTGTTTCAGCCTCTCATGTTCCCGTCCGTGTTTCAGCCTCTCATGTTCCCGTCAGTGTTTCAGCCTCTCATGTTCCCGTCAGTGTTTCAGCCTCTCTTGGCCCCGTCAGTGTTTTAGCCTCTCATGTCCCCGTCAGTGTTTTAGCCTCTGATGTCCCCGTCAGTGTTTCAGCCTTTCATGTTCCCGTCAGTGTTTCAGCCTCTCATGTTCCCGTCATTGTTTCAGCCTCTCATGTCCCCGTCAGTGTTTCAGCCTTTCATGTTCCCGTCAGTGTTTCAGCCTCTCATGTTCCCGTCAGTGTTTCAGCCTCTCATGTCCCCGTCAGTGTTTCAGCCTCTCATGTTCCCATCAGTGTTTCAGCCTCTCATGGCCCCGTCAGTGTTTCAGTTACGGTCAATATTTCAGCCTTTTATGTCCACGTCAATATTTCAGCCTCTCATGTTCCCGTCAGTGTTTCAGCCTCTCATGTCCCCATCCGTGTTTCAGCCTCTCATGTTCCCATCAGTGTTTCAGCCTCTCATGTTCCAGTCAGTATTTCAGCCTCTCATGTTCCTGTCAGTGTTTCAGCCTCTCGTGTTTCCGTCAGTGTTTCAGCCTCTCTTGGCCCCGTCAGTATTTTAGCCTCTCATGTCCCCGTCAGTGTTTCTGCCTCTCGTGTTTCCGTCAGTGTTTCAGCCTCTCTTGGCTCCGTCAGTGTTTCAGCCTCTCATGTCCCCGTCAGTGTTTCAGCCTCTCATGTCCCCGTCAGTGTTTCAGCCTCTCATGTTCCCGTCAGTGTTTCAGTCTCTCATGTTCCCGTCAGTGTTTCAGCCTCTCATGTCCCCGTCAGTGTTTAAGCCTCTCATGTTCCCGTCCGTGTTTCAGCCTCTCATGTTTCCGTCTGTGTTTCAGCCTCTCATGTTTCCGTCCGTGTTTCAGCCTCTCATGTTCCCGTCAGTGTTTCAGCCTCTTATGTTCCCGTCAGTGTTTCAGCCTCTCTTGGCCCCGTCAGTGTTTCAGCCTCTCATGTCCCCGTCAGTTTTTTAGCCTCTGATGTCCCCGTCAGTGTTTCAGCCTCTCTTGGCCCCGTCAGTGTTTCAGCCTCTCATGTTCCCGTCAGTTTTTTAGCCTCTGATGTCCCCGTCAGTGTTTCAGCCTCTCTTGGCCCCGTCAGTGTTTCAGCCTCTCATGTTCCTGTCAGTGTTTCAGCCTCTCATGTTCCTGTCAGTGTTTCAGCCTCTCATGTTCCCGTCAGTGTTTCAGCCTCTCTTGGCCCCGTCAGTGTTTCAGCCTCTCATGTCCCCGTCATTGTTTCAGCCTCTCATGTTCCCGTCCGTGTTTCAGCCTCTCATGTTCCCGTCAGTGTTTCAGCCTCTCATGTTCCCGTCAGTGTTTCAGCCTCTCTTGGCCCCGTCAGTGTTTTAGCCTCTCATGTCCCCGTCAGTGTTTTAGCCTCTGATGTCCCCGTCAGTGTTTCAGCCTTTCATGTTCCCGTCAGTGTTTCAGCCTCTCATGTTCCCGTCATTGTTTCAGCCTCTCATGTCCCCGTCAGTGTTTCAGCCTTTCATGTTCCCGTCAGTGTTTCAGCCTCTCATGTTCCCGTCAGTGTTTCAGCCTCTCATGTTCCCGTCAGTGGTTCAGCCTCTCATGTTCCCGTCAGTGTTTCAGCCTCTCATGTTCCCGTCCGTGTTTCAGCCTCTCATGTTCCCGTCAGTGTTTCAGCCTCTCTTGGCCCCGTCAGTGTTTTAGCCTCTCATGTCCCCGTCAGTGTTTTAGCCTCTCATGTCCCCGTCAGTGTTTTAGCCTCTGATGTCCCCGTCAGTGTTTCAGACTCTCAGGTTCCCGTCAGTGTTTCAGCCTCTCATGTTCCCGTCAGTGTTTCAGCCTTTCATGTTCCCGTCAGTGTTTCAGCCTCTCATGTTCCCGTCATTGTTTCAGCCTCTCATGTCCCCGTCAGTGTTTCAGCCTTTCATGTTCCCGTCAGTGTTTCAGTCTCTCGTGTTCCCGTCATTGTTTCAGCCTCTCATGTTCTTGTCATTGTTTCAGCCTCTCATGTCCCCGTCAGTGTTTCAGCCTTTCATGTTCCCGTCATTGTTTCAGCCTCTCATGTTCCCATCAGTGTTTCAGCCTCTCATGTTCCCGTCAGTGTTTCAGCCTCTCATGTTCCCGTCAGTGTTTCAGCCTCTCATGTTCCCGTCAGTGTTTCAGCCTCTCATGTTTCCGTCCGTGTTTCAGCCTCTCATGTTCCCGTCAGTGTTTCAGCCTCTCATGTTCCCATCAGTGTTTCAGCCTCTCATTTTCCCGTCCGTGTTTCAGCCTCTCATGTCCCCGTCAGTGTTTCAGCCTCTCATGTCCCCGTCAGTGTTTTAGCCTCTCATGTTCCCGTCAGTGTTTCAGCCTCTCATGTTCCCGTCGGTGTTTCAGCCTCTCATGTTCCCGTCAGTGTTTCAGCCTCTCGTGTCCCCGTTAGTGTTTCAGCCTCTCTTGGCCCCGTCAGTGTTTCAGCCTCTCTTGGCCCCGTCAGTGTTTCAGCCTCCTGTGTTCCCGTCAGTGTTTCAGCCTCTCGTGTCGCCGTCAGTGTTTCAGCCTCTCATGTTCCCGTCAGTGTTGCAGACTCTCAGGTTCCCGTCAGTGTTTCAGCCTTTCATGTTCCCGTCAGTGGTTCAGCCTCTCATGTTCCCGTCAGTGTTTCAGCCTCTCATGTCCCCGTCAGTGTTTCAGCCTCTAATGTTCCCATCAGTGTTTCAGCCTCTCATGTTCCCGTCAGTGTTGCAGACTCTCAGGTTCCCGTCAGTGTTTCAGCCTTTCATGTTCCCGTCAGTGGTTCAGCCTCTCATGTTCCCGTCAGTGTTTCAGCCTCTCTTGGCCCCGTCAGTGTTTCAGCCTCTCATGTCCCCGTCAGTGTTTCAGTCTCTCATGTTCCCGTCCGTGTTTCAGCCTCTCATGTTCCCGTCAGTGTTTCAGCCACTCTTGGCCCCGTCATTGTTTCAGCCTCTAATGTCGCCGTCAGTATTTCAGCCTCTCATGTTCCCGTCAGTGTTTCAGTCTCTCATGTTCCCGTCCGTGTTTCAGCCTCTCATGTTCCCGTCAGTGTTTCAGCCACTCTTGGCCCCGTCATTGTTTCAGCCTCTAATGTCGCCGTCAGTATTTCAGCCTCTCATGTTCCCGTCAGTGTTTCAGTCTCTCGTGTTCCCGTCAGTGTTTCAGTCTCTCATGTTCCCGTCCGTGTTTCAGCCTCTCATGTTCCCGTCAGTGTTTCAGCCACTCTTGGCCCCGTCATTGTTTCAGCCTCTAATGTCGCCGTCAGTATTTCAGCCTCTCATGTTCCCGTCAGTGTTTCAGTCTCTTGTGTCCCCGTCAGTGTTTCAGTCTCTCGTGTTCCCGTCAGTGTTTCAGCCTTTCATGTTCCCGTCAGTGTTTCAGCCTCTCATGTTCCCGTCATTGTTTCAGCCTCTCATGTTCCCGTCAGTGTTTCAGCCTCTCATGTCCCCGTCAGTGTTTCAGCCTCTCATGTCCCCGTCAGTGTTTCAGCCTTTCATGTTCCCGTCAGTGTTTCAGCCTCTCATGTTCCCGTCAGTGTTTCAGCCTCTTATGTTCCCGTCAGTGTTTCAGCCTCTCATGTTCCCGTCAATGTTTCAGCCTCTCATGTTCCCGTCCGTGTTTCAGCCTCTCATGTTTCCGTCCGTGTTTCAGCCTCTCATGTTCCCGTCCGTGTTTCAGCCTCTCATGTTTCCGTTCGTGTTTCAGCCTCTCATGTTCCCGTCAGTGTTTCAGCCTCTCATGTTCCCATCAGTGTTTCAGCCTCTCATTTTCCCGTCCGTGTTTCAGCCTCTCATGTCCCCGTCAGTGTTTCAGCCTCTCATGTCCCCGTCAGTGTTTCAGACTCTCATGTTCCCGTCAGTGTTTCAGCCTCTCATGTTCCCGTCAGTGTTTCAGCCTCTCATGTTCCCGTCAGTTTTTCAGCCTCTCATGTTCCCATCCGTGTTTCAGCCTCTCATGTTCCCGTCAGTGTTTCAGCCTCTCATGTTCCCGTCAGTGTTTCAGCCTCTCATGTTCCCGTCAGTGTTTCAGCCTCTCATGTTCCCGTCCGTGTTTCAGCCTCTCATGTTCCCGTCAGTGTTTTAGCCTCTCATGTTCCCGTCAGTGTTTCAGCCTCTCATGTTCCCGTCAGTGTTTCAGCCTCTCGTGTCCCCGTTAGTGTTTCAGCCTCTCTTGGCCCCGTCAGTGTTTCAGCCTCTCTTGGCCCCATCAGTGTTTCAGCCTCCTGTGTTCCCGTCAGTGTTTCAGCCTCTCATGTTCCCGTCAATGTTTCAGCCTCTCATGTTCCCGTCCGTGTTTCAGCCTCTCATGTTTCCGTCCGTGTTTCAGCCTCTCATGTTCCCGTCAGTGTTTCAGCCTCTCATGTTCCCGTCAGTGTTTCAGCCTCTCATGTTCCCGTCCGTGTTTCAGCCTCTCATGTTCCCGTCAGTGTTTCAGCCTCTCATGTTCCCGTCAGTGTTTCAGCCTCTCATGTTCCCGTCAGTGTTTCAGCCTCTCATGTTCCCGTCCGTGTTTCAGCCTCTCATGTTCCCGTCAGTGTTTCAGCCTCTCATGTTCCCGTCAGTGTTTCAGCCTCTCGTGTCCCCGTTAGTGTTTCAGCCTCTCTTGGCCCCGTCAGTGTTTCAGCCTCTCTTGGCCCCGTCAGTGTTTCAGCCTCCTGTGTTCCCGTCAGTGTTTCAGCCTCTCGTGTCCCCGTTAGTGTTTCAGCCTCTCTTGGCCCCGTCAGTGTTTCAGCCTCTCTTGGCCCCGTCAGTGTTTCAGCCTCCTGTGTTCCCATCAGTGTTTCAGCCTCTCGTGTCGCCGTCAGTGTTTCAGCCTCTCATGTTCCCGTCAGTGTTTCAGCCTCTCATGTTTCCGTCAGTGTTTCAGACTCTCAGGTTCCCGTCAGTGTTTCAGCCTTTCATGTTCCCGTCAGTGGTTCAGCCTCTCATGTTCCCGTCAGTGTTTCAGCCTCTCATGTCCCCGTCAGTGTTTCAGCCTCTCATGTTCCCGTCAGTGTTTCAGCCTCTCATGTTCCCGTCCGTGTTTCAGCCTCTCATGTTCCCGTCAGTGTTTTAGCCTCTCATGTTCCCGTCAGTGTTTCAGCCACTCTTGGCCCCGTCATTGTTTCAGCCTCTAATGTCCCCGTCAGTATTTCAGCCTCTCATGTCCCCGTCAGTGTTTCAGTCTCTCGTGTTCCCGTCAGTGTTTCAGCCTTTCATGTTCCCGTCAGTGTTTCAGCCTCTCATGTTCCCGTCATTGTTTCAGCCTCTCATGTCCCCGTCAGTGTTTCAGTCTCTCGTGTTCCCGTCAGTGTTTCAGCCTTTCATGTTCCCGTCAGTGTTTCAGCTTCTCATGTTCCCGTCAGTGTTTCAGCCTCTCATGTTCCCGTCAGTGTTTCAGCCTCTCATGTTCCCGTCAATGTTTCAGCCTCTCATGTTCCCGTCCGTGTTTCAGCCTCCCATGTTTCCGTCCGTGTTTCAGCCTCTCATGTTCCCGTCAGTGTTTCAGCCTCTCATGTTCCCATCAGTGTTTCAGCCTCCCATTTTCCCGTCCGTGTTTCAGCCTCTCATGTCCCCGTCAGTGTTTCAGCCTCTCATGTTCCCGTCAGTGTTTCAGCCTCTCATGTTCCCGTCAGTGTTTCAGCCTCTCATGTTCCCGTCAGTTTTTCAGCCTCTCATGTTCCCATCCGTGTTTCAGCCTCTCATGTTCCCGTCAGTGTTTCAGCCTCTCATGTTCCCGTCAGTGTTTCAGCCTCTCATGTTCCCGTCAGTGTTTCAGCCTCTCATGTTCCCGTCCGTGTTCCAGCCTCTCATGTTCCCGTCAGTGTTTTAGCCTCTCATGTTCCCGTCAGTGTTTCAGCCTCTCATGTTCCCGTCAGTGTTTCAGCCTCTCGTGTTCCCGTCAGTGTTTCAGCCTCTCATGTTCCCGTCAGTGTTTCAGCCTCTCGTGTCCACGTTAGTGTTTCAGCCTCTCATGTTGCCATCAGTGTTTCAGCCTCTCTTGGCCCCGTCAGTGTTTCAGCTTCTCATGTCCCCGTCAGTGTTTCAGCCTCTTGTGTCCCCGTTAGTGTTTCAGCCTCTCTTGGCCCCGTCAGTGTTTCAGCTTCTCATGTCCCCGTCAGTGTTTCAGCCTCTTGTGTCACCGTTAGTGTTTCAGCCTCTCTTGGCCCCGTCAGTGTTTCAGCCTCTCTTGGCCCCGTCAGTGTTTCAGCCTCTCTTGGCCCCATCAGTGTTTCAGCTTCTCATGTCCCCGTCAGTGTTTCAGCCTCTCATGTTCCCGTCAGAGTTTCAGCCTCTCATGTTCCCGTCAGTGTTTCAGCCTCTCTTGGCCCCTTCAGTGTTTCAGCCTCTCATGTTCCCGTCAGTGTTTCAGCCTCTCATGTTCCCGTCAGTGTTTCAGCCTCTCATGTTCCCGTCAGTGTTTCAGCCTCTCGTGTCCACGTTAGTGTTTCAGCCTCTCATGTCCCCGTCAGTGTTTCAGCCTCTCGTGTCCCCTTCAGTGTTTCAGCCTCTCGTGTTCCCATCAGTGTTTCAGCCTCTCATTTTGCCATCAGTGTTTCAGCCTCTCTTGGACCCGTCAGTGTTTCAGCCTCTCTTGGCCCCGTCCGTGTTTCAGCCTCTCATATTCCCGTCAGTGTTTCAGCCTCTCATGTTCCCGTCAGTGTTTCAGCCTCTCGTGTCCCCGTTAGTGTTTCAGCCTCTCTTGGCCCCGTCAGTGTTTCAGCCTCTCTTGGCCCCGTCAGTGTTTCAGCCTCTTATGTCCTCGTCAGTGTTTCAGCCTCTCTTGGCCCCGTCAGTGTTTCAGTCTCTCTTGGCCTCGTCAGTGTTTCATCCTCTCATGTCCCCGTCAGTGTTTCAGCCTCTCATGTTCCCGTCAGTGTTTCAGCCTCTCATGTACTCGTCAGTGTTTCAGCCTCTCATGTCCCCGTCAGTGTTTCAGCCTCTCATGGCCCAGTCAGTGTTTCAGCCTCTCGTGTTCCCGTCGGTGTTTCAGCCTCTCATCTCCCTGTCAGTGTTTCAGCCTCTCGTGTTCCCATCAGTGTTTCAGCCTCTCTTGTCGCTGTCAGTGTTTCAGCCTCTCGTGTTCCCATCAGTGTTTCAGCCTCTCATATCCCCGTCAGTGTTTCAGCCTCTCATGTCCCCTTCAGTGTTTCAGCCTCTCATGTCCCCGTCAGTGTTTCAGACTCTCATGTTCCCGTCAGTGTTTCAGCCTTTCATGTTCCCGTCAGTGTTTCAGCCTCTCATGTTCCTGTCAGTTTTTCAGCCTCTCATGTCCCCGTCAGTGTTTCAGCCTCTCATGTTCCCGTCAGTGTTTCAGCCTCTCATGTTCCGGTCCGTGTTTCAGCCTCTCATGTTCCCGTCAGTGTTTCAGCCTCTCTTGGCCCAGTCAGTGTTTCAGCCTCTCGTGTCCCCGTTAGTGTTTCAGCCTCTCTTGGCCCCGTCAGTGTTTCAGCCTCTCTTGGCCCCATCAGTGTTTCAGCCTCCTGTGTTCCCGTCAGTGTTTCAGCCTCTCGTGTCCCGTTAGTGTTTCAGCCTCTCTTGGCCCCGTCAGTGTTTCAGCCTCTCTTGGCCCCGTCAGTGTTTCAGCCTCCTGTGTTCCCGTCAGTGTTTCAGCCTCTCATGTTCCCGTCAGTGTTTCAGCCTCTCATGTTTCCGTCAGTGTTTCAGACTCTCAGGTTCCCGTCAGTGTTTCAGCCTTTCATGTTCCCGTCAGTGGTTCAGCCTCTCATGTTCCCGTCAGTGTTTCAGCCTCTCATGTCCCCGTCAGTGTTTCAGCCTCTAATGTTCCCATCAGTGTTTCAGTCTCTCATGTTCCCGTCCGTGTTTCAGCCTCTCATGTTCCCGTCAGTGTTTCAGCCACTCTTGGCCCCGTCAGTGTTTCAGCCTCTAATGTTCCCATCAGTGTTTCAGTCTCTCATGTTCCCGTCCGTTTTTCAGCCTCTCATGTTCCCGTCAGTGTTTTAGCCTCTCATGTTCCCGTCAGTGTTTCAGCCTCTCATGTCCCCGTCATTGTTTCAGCCTCTCATGTTCCCGTCATTGTTTCAGCCTCTAATGTCCCCGTCAGTATTTCAGCCTCTCATGTCCCCGTCAGTGTTTCAGTCTCTCGTGTTCCCGTCAGTGTTTCAGCCTTTCATGTTCCCGTCAGTGTTTCAGCCTCTCATGTTCCCGTCATTTTTTCAGCCTCTCATGTCCCCGTTAGTGTTTCAGCCTTTCATGTTCCCGTCAGTGTTTCAGCCTCTCATTTTCCCGTCAGTGTTTCAGCCTCTCATGTTCCCGTCAGTGTTTCAGCCTCTCATGTTCCCGTCAATGTTTCAGCCTCTCATGTTCCCGTCCGTGTTTCAGCCTCCCATGTTTCCGTCCGTGTTTCAGCCTCTCATGTTCCCGTCAGTGTTTCAGCCTCTCATGTTCCCATCAGTGTTTCAGCCTCTCATTTTCCCGTCCGTGTTTCAGCCTCTCATGTCCCCGTCAGTGTTTCAGCCTCTCATGTCCCCGTCAGTGTTTCAGACTCTCATGTTCCCGTCAGTGTTTCAGCCTCTCATGTTCCCGTCAGTGTTTCAGCCTCTCATGTTCCCGTCAGTTTTTCAGCCTCTCATGTTCCCATCCGTGTTTCAGCCTCTCATGTTCCCGTCAGTGTTTCAGCCTCTCATGTTCCCGTCAGTGTTTCAGCCTCTCATGTTCCCGTCAGTGTTTCAGCCTCTCATGTTCCCGTCCGTGTTTCAGCCTCTCATGTTCCCGTCAGTGTTTTAGCCTCTCATGTTCCCGTCAGTGTTTCAGCCTCTCATGTTCCCGTCAGTGTTTCAGCCTCTCGTGACCCCGTTAATGTTTCAGCCTCTCTTGGCCCCGTCAGTGTTTCAGCCTCTCTTGGCCCCATCAGTGTTTCAGCCTCCTGTGTTCCCGTCAGTGTTTCAGCCTCTTGTGTCGCCGTCAGTGTTTCAGCCTCTCATGTTCCCGTCAGTGTTTCAGCCTCTCATGTTCCCGTCAGTGTTTCAGCCTCTCATGTTGCCATCAGTGTTTCAGCCTCTCTTGGCCCCGTCAGTGTTTCAGCTTCTCATGTCCCCGTCAGTGTTTCAGCCTCTTGTGTCCCCGTTAGTGTTTCAGCCTCTCTTGGCCCCGTCAGTGTTTCAGCTTCTCATGTCCCCGTCAGTGTTTCAGCCTCTTGTGTCACCGTTAGTGTTTCAGCCTCTCTTGGCCCCGTCAGTGTTTCAGCCTCTCTTGGCCCCGTCAGTGTTTCAGCCTCTCTTGGCCCCATCAGTGTTTCAGCTTCTCATGTCCCCGTCAGTGTTTCAGCCTCTTGTGTCCCCGTTAGTGTTTCAGCCTCTCATGTTCCCGTCAGAGTTTCAGCCTCTCATGTTCCCGTCAGTGTTTCAGCCTCTCTTGGCCCCGTCAGTGTTTCAGCCTCTCATGTTCCCGTCAGTGTTTCAGCCTCTCATGTTCCCGTCAGTGTTTCAGCCTCTCGTGTCCCCGTTAGTGTTTCAGCCTCTCTTGGCCCCGTCAGTGTTTCAGCCTCTCTTGGCCCCGTCAGTGTTTCAGCCTCTTATGTCCTCGTCAGTGTTTCAGCCTCTCTTGGCCCCGTCAGTGTTTCAGTCTCTCTTGGCCTCGTCAGTGTTTCATCCTCTCATGTCCCCGTCAGTGTTTCAGCCTCTCATGTTCCCGTCAGTGTTTCAGCCTCTCATGTACTCGTCAGTGTTTCAGCCTCTCATGGCCCAGTCAGTGTTTCAGCCTCTCATGGCCCAGTCAGTGTTTCAGCCTCTCGTGTTCCCGTCGGTGTTTCAGCCTCTCATCTCCCCGTCAGTGTTTCAGCCTCTCGTGTTCCCATCAGTGTTTCAGCCTCTCATATCCCCGTCAGTGTTTCAGCCTCTCATGTCCCCGTCAGTGTTTCAGCCTCTCATGTCCCCGTCAGTGTTTCAGCCTCTCATATCCCCGTCAGTGTTTCAGCCTCTCATGTCCCCGTCAGTGTTTCAGACTCTCATGTTCCCGTCAGTGTTTCAGCCTTTCATGTTCCCGTCAGTGTTTCAGCCTCTCATGTTCTCGTCAGTTTTTCAGCCTCTCATGTCCCCGTCAGTGTTTCAGCCTCTCATGTTCCCGTCAGTGTTTCAGCCTCTCATGTTCCGGTCCGTGTTTCAGCCTCTCATGTTCCCGTCAGTGTTTCAGCCTCTCTTGGCCCAGTCAGTGTTTCAGCCTCTCATGTCCCCGTCAGTGTTTCAGCCTCTCATGTTCCCGTCAGTGTTTCAGCCTCTCATATCCCCATCAGTGTTTCAGCCTCTCATGTCCCCGTCAGTGTTTCAGACTCTCATGTTCCCGTCAGTGTTTCAGCCTCTCATGTTCTCGTCAGTGTTTCAGCCTCTCATGGCCCTGTCAGTGTTTCAGCCTTTCATGTTCCCGTCAGTGTTTCAGCCTCTCATGTTCCCGTCAGTTTTTCAGCCTCTCATGTTCCCGTCAGTGTTTCAGCCTCTCATGTTGCCATCAGTGTTTCAGCCTCTCATGTTCCCGTCAGTGTTTCAGCCTTTCATGTTCCCGTCAGTGTTTTAGCCTCTCATGTTCCCGTCAGTGTTTCAGCCTCTCTTGGCCCCGTCAGTGTTTCAGCTTCTCATGTCCCCGTCAGTGTTTCAGCCTCTTGTGTCCCCGTTAGTGTTTCAGCCTCTCATGTTCCCGTCAGAGTTTCAGCCTCTCATGTTCCCGTCAGTGTTTCAGCCTCTCTTGGCCCCGTCAGTGTTTCAGCCTCTCATGTTCCCGTCAGTGTTTCAGCCTCTCATGTTCCCGTCAGTGTTTCAGCCTCTCGTGTCCCCGTTAGTGTTTCAGCCTCTCTTGGCCCCGTCAGTGTTTCAGCCTCTTATGTCCTCGTCAGTGTTTCAGCCTCTCTTGGCCCCGTCAGTGTTTCAGTCTCTCTTGGCCTCGTCAGTGTTTCATCCTCTCATGTCCCCGTCAGTGTTTCAGCCTCTCATGTTCCCGTCAGTGTTTCAGCCTCTCATGTACTCGTCAGTGTTTCAGCCTCTCATGGCCCAGTCAGTGTTTCAGCCTCTCATGGCCCAGTCAGTGTTTCAGCCTCTCGTGTTCCCGTCGGTGTTTCAGCCTCTCATCTCCCCGTCAGTGTTTCAGCCTCTCGTGTTCCCATCAGTGTTTCAGCCTCTCTTGTCGCTGTCAGTGTTTCAGCCTCTCATGTTCCCATCAGTGTTTCAGCCTCTCATATCCCCGTCAGTGTTTCAGCCTCTCATGTCCCCGTCAGTGTTTCAGCCTCTCATGTCCCCGTCAGTGTTTCAGACTCTCATGTTCCCGTCAGTGTTTCAGCCTTTCATGTTCCCGTCAGTGTTTCAGCCTCTCATGTTCCCGTCAGTTTTTCAGCCTCTCATGTCCCCGTCAGTGTTTCAGCCTCTCATGTTCCCGTCAGTGTTTCAGCCTCTCATGTTCCGGTCCGTGTTTCAGCCTCTAATGTTCCCATCAGTGTTTCAGTCTCTCATGTTCCCGTCCGTGTTTCAGCCTCTCATGTTCCCGTCAGTGTTTTAGCCTCTCATGTTCCCGTCAGTGTTTCAGCCACTCTTGGCCCCGTCATTGTTTCAGCCTCTAATGTCCCCGTCAGTATTTCAGCCTCTCGTGTCCCCGTCAGTGTTTCAGTCTCTCGTGTTCCCGTCAGTGTTTCAGCCTTTCATGTTCCCGTCAGTGTTTCAGCCTCTCATGTCCCCGTTAGTGTTTCAGCCTTTCATGTTCCCGTCAGTGTTTCAGCCTCTCATTTTCCCGTCAGTGTTTCAGCCTCTCATGTTCCTGTCAGTGTTTCAGCCTCTCATGTTCCCGTCAATGTTTCAGCCTCTCATGTTCCCGTCCGTGTTTCAGCCTCCCATGTTTCCGTCCGTGTTTCAGCCTCTCATGTTCCCGTCAGTGTTTCAGCCTCTCATGTTCCCGTCAGTGTTTCAGCCTCTCATTTTCCCGTCCGTGTTTCAGCCTCTCATGTCCCCGTCAGTGTTTCAGCCTCTCATGTCCCCGTCAGTGTTTCAGACTCTCATGTTCCCGTCAGTGTTTCAGCCTCTCATGTTCCCGTCAGTGTTTCAGCCTCTCATGTTCCCGTCAGTTTTTCAGCCTCTCATGTTCCCATCCGTGTTTCAGCCTCTCATGTTCCCGTCAGTGTTTCAGCCTCTCATGTTCCCGTCAGTGTTTCAGCCTCTCATGTTCCCGTCAGTGTTTCAGCCTCTCATGTTCCCGTCCGTGTTTCAGCCTCTCATGTTCCCGTCAGTGTTTTAGCCTCTCATGTTCCCGTCAGTGTTTCAGCCTCTCATGTTCCCGTCAGTGTTTCAGCCTCTCGTGACCCCGTTAGTGTTTCAGCCTCTCTTAGCCCCGTCAGTGTTTCAGCCTCTCTTGGCCCCATCAGTGTTTCAGCCTCCTGTGTTCCCGTCAGTGTTTCAGCCTCTTGTGTCGCCGTCAGTGTTTCAGCCTCTCATGTTCCCGTCAGTGTTTCAGCCTCTCATGTTCCCGTCAGTGTTTCAGCCTCTCATGTTGCCATCAGTGTTTCAGCCTCTCTTGGCCCCGTCAGTGTTTCAGCTTCTCATGTCCCCGTCAGTGTTTCAGCCTCTTGTGTCCCCGTTAGTGTTTCAGCCTCTCATGTTCCCGTCAGTGTTTCAGCTTCTCATGTCCCCGTCAGTGTTTCAGCCTCTCATGTTCCCGTCAGTGTTTCAGCCTCTCATGTTCCCGTCAGTGTTTCAGCCTCTCGTGTCCCCGTTAGTGTTTCAGCCTCTCTTGGCCCCGTCAGTGTTTCAGCCTCTCTTGGCCCCATCAGTATTTCAGCCTCCTGTGTTCCCGTCAGTGTTTCAGCCTCTTGTGTCGCCGTCAGTGTTTCAGCCTCTCATGTTCCCGTCAGTGTTTCAGCCTCTCATGTTCCCGTCAGTGTTTCAGCCTCTCATGTTGCCATCAGTGTTTCAGCCTCTCTTGGCCCCGTCAGTGTTTCAGCTTCTCATGTCCCCGTCAGTGTTTCAGCCTCTTGTGTCCCCGTTAGTGTTTCAGCCTCTCTTGGCCCCGTCAGTGTTTCAGCTTCTCATGTCCCCGTCAGTGTTTCAGCCTCTTGTGTCCCCGTTAGTGTTTCAGCCTCTCATGTTCCCGTCAGAGTTTCAGCCTCTCATGTTCCCGTCAGTGTTTCAGCCTCTCTTGGCCCCTTCAGTGTTTCAGCCTCTCATGTTCCCGCCAGTGTTTCAGCCTCTCATGTTAACGTCAGTGTTTCAGCCTCTCGTGTCCACGTTAGTGTTTCAGCCTCTCTTGGCCCCGTCAGTGTTTCAGCTTCTCATGTCCCCGTCAGTGTTTCAGCCTCTCGTGTCCCCTTCAGTGTTTCAGCCTCTCGTGTTCCCATCAGTGTTTCAGCCTCTCATGTTGCCATCAGTGTTTCAGCCTCTCTTGGACCCGTCAGTGTTTCAGCCTCTCTTGGCCCCGTCCGTGTTTCAGCCTCTCATATTCCCGTCAGTGTTTCAGCCTCTCATGTTCCCGTCAGTGTTTCAGCCTCTCGTGTCCCCGTTAGTGTTTCAGCCTCTCTTGGCCCCGTCAGTGTTTCAGCCTCTCTTGGCCCCGTCAGTGTTTCAGCCTCTTATGTCCTCGTCAGTGTTTCAGCCTCTCTTGGCCCCGTCAGTGTTTCAGTCTCTCTTGGCCTCGTCAGTGTTTCATCCTCTCATGTCCCCGTCAGTGTTTCAGCCTCTCATGTTCCCGTCAGTGTTTCAGCCTCTCATGTACTCGTCAGTGTTTCAGCCTCTCATGGCCCAGTCAGTGTTTCAGCCTCTCATGGCCCAGTCAGTGTTTCAGCCTCTCGTGTTCCCGTCAGTGTTTCAGCCTCTCGTGTCCCCGTTAGTGTTTCAGCCTCTCGTGTTCCCATCAGTGTTTCAGCCTCTCTTGTCGCTGTCAGTGTTTCAGCCTCTCGTGTTCCCATCAGTGTTTCAGCCTCTCATATCCCCGTCAGTGTTTCAGCCTCTCATGTCCCCGTCAGTGTTTCAGCCTCTCATGTCCCCGTCAGTGTTTCAGACTCTCATGTTCCCGTCAGTGTTTCAGCCTTTCATGTTCCCGTCAGTGTTTCAGCCTCTCATGTTCCGGTCCGTGTTTCAGCCTCTCATGTCCCCGTCAGTGTTTCAGCCTCTCATGTTCCCGTCAGTTTTTCAGCCTCTCATGTCCCCGTCAGTGTTTCAGCCTCTCATGTTCCCGTCAGTGTTTCAGCCTCTCATGTTCCGGTCCGTGTTTCAGCCTCTCATGTTCCCGTCAGTGTTTCAGCCTCTCTTGGCCCAGTCAGTGTTTCAGCCTCTCATGTCCCCGTCAGTGTTTCAGCCTCTCATGTTCCCGTCAGTGTTTCAGCCTCTCATGTTCCCGTCCGTGTTTCAGCCTCTCATGTTCCCGTCAGTGTTTCAGCCTCTCATGTTCCCGTCAGTGTTTCAGCCTCTCGTGTCCCCGTTAGTGTTTCAGCCTCTCTTGGCCCCGTCAGTGTTTCAGCCTCTCTTGGCCCCGTCAGTGTTTCAGCCTCCTGTGTTCCCGTCAGTGTTTCAGCCTCTCATGTTCCCGTCAGTGTTTCAGCCTCTCTTGGCCCCGTCAGTGTTTCAGCTTCTCATGTCCCCGTCAGTGTTTCAGCCTCTCATGGCCCAGTCAGTGTTTCAGCCTCTCATGGCCCAGTCAGTGTTTCAGCCTCTCATGTCCCCGTCGGTGTTTCAGCCTCTCATCTCCCCGTCAGTGTTTCAGCCTCTCGTGTTCCCATCAGTGTTTCAGCCTCTCTTGTCGCTGTCAGTGTTTCAGCCTCTCGTGTTCCCATCAGTGTTTCAGCCTCTCATATCCCCGTCAGTGTTTCAGCCTCTCATGTCCCCGTCAGTGTTTCAGCCTCTCATGTCCCCGTCAGTGTTTCAGACTCTCATGTTCCCGTCAGTGTTTCAGCCTTTCATGTTCCCGTCAGTGTTTCAGCCTCTCATGTTCCCATCAGTTTTTCAGCCTCTCATGTCCCCGTCAGTGTTTCAGCCTCTCATGTTCCCGTCAGTGTTTCAGCCTCTCATGTTCCGGTCCGTGTTTCAGCCTCTCATGTTCCCTTCAGTGTTTCAGCCTCTCATGTTCCCGTCAGTGTTTCAGCCTCTCATGTTCCGGTCCGTGTTTCAGCCTCTCATGTTCCCTTCAGTGTTTCAGCCTTTCATGTTCCCGTCAGTGTTTCAGCCTCTCATGTTCCCGTCAGTGTTTCAGCCTCTCATGTTCCCGTCAGTGTTTCAGCCTCTCATGTCCCCGTCAGTGTTTCAGACTCTCATGTTCCCGTCAGTGTTTCAGCCTCTCATGTTCTCGTCAGTGTTTCAGCCTCTCATGGCCCTGTCAGTGTTTCAGCCTTTCATGTTCCCGTCAGTGTTTCAGCCTCTCATGTTCCCGTCAGTGTTTCAGCCTCTCATGTTCCCGTCAGTGTTTCAGCCTCTCTTGGCCCCGTCAGTGTTTCAGCTTCTCATGTCCCCGTCAGTGTTTCAGCCTCTCATGTTCCCGTCAGTGTTTCAGCCTCTCGTGACCCCGTTAGTGTTTCAGCCTCTCTTGGCCCCGTCAGTGTTTCAGCCTCTCTTGGCCCCATCAGTGTTTCAGCCTCCTGTGTTCCCGTCAGTGTTTCAGCCTCTTGTGTCGCCGTCAGTGTTTCAGCCTCTCATGTTCCCGTCAGTGTTTCAGCCTCTCATGTTCCCGTCAGTGTTTCAGCCTCTCATGTTGCCATCAGTGTTTCAGCCTCTCTTGGCCCCGTCAGTGTTTCAGCTTCTCATGTCCCCGTCAGTGTTTCAGCCTCTTGTGTCCCCGTTAGTATTTCAGCCTCTCTTGGCCCCGTCAGTGTTTCAGCTTCTCATGTCCCCGTCAGTGTTTCAGCCTCTTGTGTCACCGTTAGTGTTTCAGCCTCTCTTGGCCCCGTCAGTGTTTCAGCCTCTCTTGGCCCCGTCAGTGTTTCAGCCTCTCTTGGCCCCATCAGTGTTTCAGCTTCTCATGTCCCCGTCAGTGTTTCAGCCTCTTGTGTCCCCGTTAGTGTTTCAGCCTCTCATGTTCCTGTCAGAGTTTCAGCCTCTCATGTTCCCGTCAGTGTTTCAGCCTCTCTTGGCCCCGTCAGTGTTTCAGCCTCTCATGTTCCCGTCAGTGTTTCAGCCTCTCATGTTCCCGTCAGTGTTTCAGCCTCTCGTGTCCCCGTTAGTGTTTCAGCCTCTCTTGGCCCCGTCAGTGTTTCAGCCTCTCTTGGCCCCGTCAGTGTTTCAGCCTCTTATGTCCTCGTCAGTGTTTCAGCCTCTCTTGGCCCCGTCAGTGTTTCAGTCTCTCTTGGCCTCGTCAGTGTTTCATCCTCTCATGTCCCCGTCAGTGTTTCAGCCTCTCATGTTCCCGTCAGTGTTTCAGCCTCTCATGTACTCGTCAGTGTTTCAGCCTCTCATGGCCCAGTCAGTGTTTCAGCCTCTCATGGCCCAGTCAGTGTTTCAGCCTCTCGTGTTCCCGTCGGTGTTTCAGCCTCTCATCTCCCCGTCAGTGTTTCAGCCTCTCGTGTTCCCATCAGTGTTTCAGCCTCTCTTCTCGCTGTCAGTGTTTCAGCCTCTCGTGTTCCCATCAGTGTTTCAGCCTCTCATATCCCCGTCAGTGTTTCAGCCTCTCATGTCCCCGTCAGTGTTTCAGCCTCTCATGTCCCCGTCAGTGTTTCAGACTCTCATGTTCCCGTCAGTGTTTCAGCCTTTCATGTTCCCGTCAGTGTTTCAGCCTCTCATGTTCCCGTCAGTTTTTCAGCCTCTCATGTCCCCGTCAGTGTTTCAGCCTCTCATGTTCCCGTCAGTGTTTCAGCCTCTCATGTTCCGGTCCGTGATTCAGCCTCTCATGTTCCCGTCAGTGTTTCAGCCTCTCTTGGCCCAGTCAGTGTTTCAGCCTCTCATGTCCCCGTCAGTGTTTCAGCCTCTCATGTTCCCGTCAGTGTTTCAGCCTCTCATATCCCCATCAGTGTTTCAGCCTCTCATGTCCCCGTCAGTGTTTCAGACTCTCATGTTCCCGTCAGTGTTTCAGCCTCTCATGTTCTCGTCAGTGTTTCAGCCTCTCATGGCCCTGTCAGTGTTTCAGCCTCTCATGTCCCCGTCAGTGTTTCAGCCTCTCATGTTCCCGTCAGTTTTTCAGCCTCTCATGTTCCCATCCGTGTTTCAGCCTCTCATGTTCCCGTCAGTGTTTCAGCCTCTCATGTTCCCGTCAGTGTTTCAGCCTCTCATGTTCCCGTCCGTGTTCCAGCCTCTCATGTTCCCGTCAGTGTTTTAGCCTCTCATGTTCCCGTCAGTGTTTCAGCCTCTCATGTTCCCGTCAGTGTTTCAGCCTCTCGTGTCCCCGTTAGTGTTTCAGCCTCTCTTGGCCCCGTCAGTGTTTCAGCCTCTCTTGGCCCCATCAGTGTTTCAGCCTCCTGTGTTCCCGTCAGTGTTTCAGCCTCTTGTGTCGCCGTCAGTGTTTCAGCCTCTCATGTTCCCGTCAGTGTTTCAGCCTCTCATGTTCCCGTCAGTGTTTCAGCCTCTCATGTTGCCATCAGTGTTTCAGCCTCTCTTGGCCCCGTCAGTGTTTCAGCTTCTCATGTCCCCGTCAGTGTTTCAGCCTCTTGTGTCCCCGTTAGTGTTTCAGCCTCTCTTGGCCCCGTCAGTGTTTCAGCTTCTCATGTCCCCGTCAGTGTTTCAGCCTCTTGTGTCCCCGTTAGTGTTTCAGCCTCTCATGTTCCCGTCAGAGTTTCAGCCTCTCATGTTCCCGTCAGTGTTTCAGCCTCTCTTGGCCCCTTCAGTGTTTCAGCCTCTCATGTTCCCGCCAGTGTTTCACAGTGTTTCAGCCTCTCATGTTAACGTCAGTGTTTCAGCCTCTCGTGTCCACGTTAGTGTTTCAGCCTCTCTTGGCCCCGTCAGTGTTTCAGCTTCTCATGTCCCCGTCAGTGTTTCAGCCTCTCGTGTCCCCTTCAGTGTTTCAGCCTCTCGTGTTCCCATCAGTGTTTCAGCCTCTCATGTTGCCATCAGTGTTTCAGCCTCTCTTGGACCCGTCAGTGTTTCAGCCTCTCTTGGCCCCGTCCGTGTTTCAGCCTCTCATATTCCCGTCAGTGTTTCAGCCTCTCATGTTCCCGTCAGTGTTTCAGCCTCTCGTGTCCCCGTTAGTGTTTCAGCCTCTCTTGGCCCCGTCAGTGTTTCAGCCTCTCTTGGCCCCGTCAGTATTTCAGCCTCTTATGTCCTCGTCAGTGTTTCAGCCTCTCTTGGCCCCGTCAGTGTTTCAGTCTCTCTTGGCCTCGTCAGTGTTTCATCCTCTCATGTCCCCGTCAGTGTTTCAGCCTCTCGTGTTCCCGTCAGTGTTTCAGCCTCTCGTGTCCCCGTTAGTGTTTCAGCCTCTCGTGTTCCCATCAGTGTTTCAGCCTCTCTTGTCGCTGTCAGTGTTTCAGCCTCTCGTGTTCCCATCAGTGTTTCAGCCTCTCATATCCCCGTCAGTGTTTCAGCCTCTCATGTCCCCGTCAGTGTTTCAGCCTCTCATGTCCCCGTCAGTGTTTCAGCCTCTCATGTCCCCGTCAGTGTTTCAGACTCTCATGTTCCCGTCAGTGTTTCAGCCTTTCATGTTCCCGTCAGTGTTTCAGCCTCTCATGTTCCGGTCCGTGTTTCAGCCTCTCATGTCCCCGTCAGTGTTTCAGCCTCTCATGTTCCCGTCAGTTTTTCAGCCTCTCATGTCCCCGTCAGTGTTTCAGCCTCTCATGTTCCCGTCAGTGTTTCAGCCTCTCATGTTCCGGTCCGTGTTTCAGCCTCTCATGTTCCCGTCAGTGTTTCAGCCTCTCTTGGCCCAGTCAGTGTTTCAGCCTCTCATGTTCCCGTCAGTGTTTCAGCCTCTCATGTTCCCGTCCGTGTTTCAGCCTCTCATGTTCCCGTCAGTGTTTCAGCCTCCTGTGTTCCCGTCAGTGTTTCAGCCTCTCGTGTCCCCGTTAGTGTTTCAGCCTCTCTTGGCCCCGTCAGTGTTTCAGCCTCTCTTGGCCCCGTCAGTGTTTCAGCCGCCTGTGTTCCCGTCAGTGTTTCAGCCTCTTGTGTCGCCGTCAGTGTTTCAGCCTCTCATGTTTCCGTCAGTGTTTCAGCCTCTCATGTTCCCGTCAGTGTTTCAGCCTCTCATGTTTCCGTCAGTGTTTCAGACTCTCAGGTTCCCGTCAGTGTTTCAGCCTTTCATGTTCCCGTCAGTGGTTCAGCCTCTCATGTTCCCGTCAGTGTTTCAGCCTCTCATGTCCCCGTCAGTGTTTCAGCCTCTAATGTTCCCATCAGTGTTTCAGTCTCTCATGTTCCCGTCCGTGTTTCAGCCTCTCTTGGCCCCGTCAGTGTTTCAGCCTCTCTTGGCCCCATCAGTGTTTCAGCCTCCTGTGTTCCCGTCAGTGTTTCAGCCTCCTGTGTTCCCGTCAGTGTTTCAGCCTCTTGTGTCGCCGTCAGTGTTTCAGCCTCTCATGTTCCCGTCAGTGTTTCAGCCTCTCATGTTCCCGTCAGTGTTTCAGCCTCTCATGTTGCCATCAGTGTTTCAGCCTCTCTTGGCCCCGTCAGTGTTTCAGCTTCTCATGTCCCCGTCAGTGTTTCAGCCTCTTGTGTCCCCGTTAGTGTTTCAGCCTCTCTTGGCCCCGTCAGTGTTTCAGCTTCTCATGTCCCCGTCAGTGTTTCAGCCTCTTGTGTCACCGTTAGTGTTTCAGCCTCTCTTGGCCCCGTCAGTGTTTCAGCCTCTCTTGGCCCCGTCAGTGTTTCAGCCTCTCTTGGCCCCATCAGTGTTTCAGCTTCTCATGTCCCCGTCAGTGTTTCAGCCTCTTGTGTCCCCGTTAGTGTTTCAGCCTCTCATGTTCCCGTCAGTGTTTCAGCCTCTCATGTTCCCGTCCGTGTTTCAGCCTCTCATGTTCCCGTCAGTGTTTCAGCCTCTCATGTTCCCGTCAGTGTTTCAGCCTCTCATGTTCCCGTCAGTGTTTCAGCCTCTCGTGTCCCCGTTAGTGTTTCAGCCTCTCTTGGCCCCGTCAGTGTTTCAGCCGCCTGTGTTCCCGTCAGTGTTTCAGCCTCTCGTGTCGCCGTCAGTGTTTCAGCCTCTCATGTTCCCGTCAGTGTTTCAGCCTCTCATGTTTCCGTCAGTGTTTCAGACTCTCAGGTTCCCGTCAGTGTTTCAGCCTTTCATGTTTCCCGTCAGTGGTTCAGCCTCTCATGTTCCCGTCAGTGTTTCAGCCTCTCTTGGCCCCGTCCGTGTTTCAGCCTCTTATGTCCTCGTCAGTGTTTCAGCCTCTCTTGGCCCCGTCAGTGTTTCAGTCTCTCTTGGCCTCGTCAGTGTTTCATCCTCTCATGTCCCCGTCAGTGTTTCAGCCTCTCATGGCCCAGTCAGTGTTTCAGCCTCTCATGGCCCAGTCAGTGTTTCAGCCTCTCATGTCCCCGTCGGTGTTTCAGCCTCTCATCTCCCCGTCAGTGTTTCAGCCTCTCGTGTTCCCATCAGTGTTTCAGCCTCTCTTGTCGCTGTCAGTGTTTCAGCCTCTCGTGTTCCCATCAGTGTTTCAGCCTCTCATATCCCCGTCAGTGTTTCAGCCTCTCATGTCCCCGTCAGTGTTTCAGCCTCTCATGTCCCCGTCAGTGTTTCAGACTCTCATGTTCCCGTCAGTGTTTCAGCCTTTCATGTTCCCGTCAGTGTTTCAGCCTCTCATGTTCCCATCAGTTTTTCAGCCTCTCATGTCCCCGTCAGTGTTTCAGCCTCTCATGTTCCCGTCAGTGTTTCAGCCTCTCATGTTCCGGTCCGTGTTTCAGCCTCTCATGTTCCCTTCAGTGTTTCAGCCTCTCATGTTCCCGTCAGTGTTTCAGCCTCTCATGTTCCGGTCCGTGTTTCAGCCTCTCATGTTCCCTTCAGTGTTTCAGCCTTTCATGTTCCCGTCAGTGTTTCAGCCTCTCATGTTCCCGTCAGTGTTTCAGCCTCTCATGTTCCCGTCAGTGTTTCAGCCTCTCATGTCCCCGTCAGTGTTTCAGACTCTCATGTTCCCGTCAGTGTTTCAGCCTCTCATGTTCTCGTCAGTGTTTCAGCCTCTCATGGCCCTGTCAGTGTTTCAGCCTTTCATGTTCCCGTCAGTGTTTCAGCCTCTCATGTTCCCGTCAGTGTTTCAGCCTCTCATGTTCCCGTCAGTGTTTCAGCCTCTCATGTCCCCGTCAGTGTTTCAGACTCTCATGTTCCCGTCAGTGTTTCAGCCTCTCATGTTCTCGTCAGTGTTTCAGCCTCTCATGGCCCTGTCAGTGTTTCAGCCTTTCATGTTCCCGTCAGTGTTTCAGCCTCTCATGTTCCCGTCAGTGTTTCAGCCTCTCATGTCCCCGTCAGTGTTTCAGCCTCTCATGTTCCCATCAGTGTTTCAGCCTCTCATGGCCCCGTCAGTGTTTCAGTTCCGGTCAATATTTCAGCCTTTTATGTCCACGTCAATATTTCAGCCTCTCATGTTCCCGTCAGTGTTTCAGCCTCTCATGTCCCCATCCGTGTTTCAGCCTCTCATGTTCCCATCAGTGTTTCAGCCTCTCATGTTCCAGTCAGTATTTCAGCCTCTCATGTTCCTGTCAGTGTTTCAGCCTCTCGTGTTTCCGTCAGTGTTTCAGCCTCTCTTGGCCCCGTCAGTATTTTAGCCTCTCATGTCCCCGTCAGTGTTTCTGCCTCTCGTGTTTCCGTCAGTGTTTCAGCCTCTCTTGGCTCCGTCAGTGTTTCAGCCTCTCATGTCCCCGTCAGTGTTTCAGCCTCTCATGTCCCCGTCAGTGTTTCAGCCTCTCATGTTCCCGTCAGTGTTTCAGTCTCTCATGTTCCCGTCAGTGTTTCAGCCTCTCATGTCCCCGTCAGTGTTTAAGCCTCTCATGTTCCCGTCCGTGTTTCAGCCTCTCATGTTTCCGTCCGTGTTTCAGCCTCTCATGTTCCCGTCAGTGTTTCAGCCTCTTATGTTCCCGTCAGTGTTTCAGCCTCTCTTGGCCCCGTCAGTGTTTCAGCCTCTCATGTCCCCGTCAGTTTTTTAGCCTCTGATGTCCCCGTCAGTGTTTCAGCCTCTCTTGGCCCCGTCAGTGTTTCAGCCTCTCATGTTCCTGTCAGTGTTTCAGCCTCTCATGTTCCTGTCAGTGTTTCAGCCTCTCATGTTCCCGTCAGTGTTTCAGCCTCTCTTGGCCCCGTCAGTGTTTCAGCCTCTCATGTCCCCGTCATTGTTTCAGCCTCTCATGTTCCCGTCCGTGTTTCAGCCTCTCATGTTCCCGTCAGTGTTTCAGCCTCTCATGTTCCCGTCAGTGTTTCAGCCTCTCTTGGCCCCGTCAGTGTTTTAGCCTCTCATGTCCCCGTCAGTGTTTTAGCCTCTGATGTCCCCGTCAGTGTTTCAGCCTTTCATGTTCCCGTCAGTGTTTCAGCCTCTCATGTTCCCGTCATTGTTTCAGCCTCTCATGTCCCCGTCAGTGTTTCAGCCTTTCATGTTCCCGTCAGTGTTTCAGCCTCTCATGTTCCCGTCAGTGTTTCAGCCTCTCATGTTCCCGTCAGTGGTTCAGCCTCTCATGTTCCCGTCAGTGTTTCAGCCTCTCATGTTCCCGTCCGTGTTTCAGCCTCTCATGTTCCCGTCAGTGTTTCAGCCTCTCTTGGCCCCGTCAGTGTTTTAGCCTCTCATGTCCCCGTCAGTGTTTTAGCCTCTCATGTCCCCGTCAGTGTTTTAGCCTCTGATGTCCCCGTCAGTGTTTCAGACTCTCAGGTTCCCGTCAGTGTTTCAGCCTCTCATGTTCCCGTCATTGTTTCAGCCTCTCATGTCCCCGTCAGTGTTTCAGCCTTTCATGTTCCCGTCAGTGTTTCAGCCTCTCATGTTCCCGTCATTGTTTCAGCCTCTCATGTCCCCGTCAGTGTTTCAGCCTTTCATGTTCCCGTCAGTGTTTCAGCCTCTCATGTTCTTGTCATTGTTTCAGCCTCTCATGTCCCCGTCAGTGTTTCAGCCTTTCATGTTCCCGTCATTGTTTCAGCCTCTCATGTTCCCATCAGTGTTTCAGCCTCTCATGTTCCCGTCAGTGTTTCAGCCTCTCATGTTCCCGTCAGTGTTTCAGCCTCTCATGTTCCCGTCAGTGTTTCAGCCTCTCATGTTCCCGTCCGTGTTTCAGCCTCTCATGTTTCCGTCCGTGTTTCAGCCTCTCATGTTCCCGTCAGTGTTTCAGCCTCTCATGTTCCCATCAGTGTTTCAGCCTCTCATTTTCCCGTCCGTGTTTCAGCCTCTCATGTCCCCGTCAGTGTTTCAGCCTCTCATGTCCCCGTCAGTGTTTTAGCCTCTCATGTTCCCGTCAGTGTTTCAGCCTCTCATGTTCCCGTCAGTGTTTCAGCCTCTCGTGTCCCCGTTAGTGTTTCAGCCTCTCTTGGCCCCGTCAGTGTTTCAGTCTCTCGTGTTCCCGTCAGTGTTTCAGCCTTTCATGTTCCCGTCAGTGTTTCAGCTTCTCATGTTCCCGTCAGTGTTTCAGCCTCTCATGTTCCCATCAGTGTTTCAGCCTCTCATTTTCCCGTCAGTGTTTCAGTCTCTCATGTTCCCGTCCGTGTTTCAGCCTCTCATGTTCCCGTCAGTGTTTCAGTCTCTCATGTTCCCGTCAGTGTTTCAGTCTCTCATGTTCCCGTCCGTGTTTCAGCCTCTCATGTTCCCGTCAGTGTTTCAGCCACTCTTGGCCCCGTCATTGTTTCAGCCTCTAATGTCGCCGTCAGTATTTCAGCCTCTCATGTTCCCGTCAGTGTTTCAGTCTCTCGTGTTCCCGTCAGTGTTTCAGTCTCTCATGTTCCCGTCCGTGTTTCAGCCTCTCATGTTCCCGTCAGTGTTTTAGCCTCTCATGTTCCCGTCAGTGTTTCAGCCACTCTTGGCCCCGTCATTGTTTCAGCCTCTAATGTCGCCGTCAGTATTTCAGCCTCTCATGTTCCCGTCAGTGTTTCAGTCTCTTGTGTCCCCGTCAGTGTTTCAGTCTCTCGTGTTCCCGTCAGTGTTTCAGCCTTTCATGTTCCCGTCAGTGTTTCAGCCTCTCATGTTCCCGTCATTGTTTCAGCCTCTCATGTTCCCGTCAGTGTTTCAGCCTCTCATGTCCCCGTCAGTGTTTCAGCCTCTCATGTCCCCGTCAGTGTTTCAGCCTTTCATGTTCCCGTCAGTGTTTCAGCCTCTCATGTTCCCGTCAGTGTTTCAGCCTCTTATGTTCCCGTCAGTGTTTCAGCCTCTCATGTTCCCGTCAATGTTTCAGCCTCTCATGTTCCCGTCCGTGTTTCAGCCTCTCATGTTTCCGTCCGTGTTTCAGCCTCTCATGTTCCCGTCCGTGTTTCAGCCTCTCATGTTTCCGTTCGTGTTTCAGCCTCTCATGTTCCCGTCAGTGTTTCAGCCTCTCATGTTCCCATCAGTGTTTCAGCCTCTCATTTTCCCGTCCGTGTTTCAGCCTCTCATGTCCCCGTCAGTGTTTCAGCCTCTCATGTCCCCGTCAGTGTTTCAGCCTCTCATGTTCCCGTCAGTGTTTCAGCCTCTCATGTTCCCGTCAGTGTTTCAGCCTCTCATGTTCCCGTCAGTGTTTCAGCCTCTCATGTTCCCGTCAGTGTTTCAGCCTCTCATGGCCCTGTCAGTGTTTCAGCCTCTCATGTTCCCGTCAGTGCTTCAGCCTCTCATGTTCCCGTCAGTGTTTCAGCCTCTCATGTTCCCGTCAGTGTTTCAGCCTCACATGTCCCCGTCAGTGTTTCAGCCTCTCATGTTCCCATCAGTGTTTCAGCTTCTCATGTTCCCGTCAGTGTTTCAGCCTCTCATGGCCCCGTCAGTGTTTCAGTTCCCGTCAATATTTCAGCCTTTTATGTCCCCGTCATTGTTTCAGCCTCAAATTTCCCCGTCACTGTTTCAGCCTCTCATGTCCCTGTCAGTGTTTCAGCCTCTCATGTCCCCGTCAGTGTTTCAGCCTCTCATGTTCCCGTCAGTGTTTCAGCCTCTCATGTTCCCATCAGTGTTTCAGCCTCTCATGTTCCCGTCAGTGTTTCAGCCTTTCATGTTCCCGTCAGTGGTTCAGCCTCTCATGTTCCCGTCAGTGTTTCAGCCTCTCATGTTCCCGTCAGTTTTTCAGCCTCTCATGTCCCCGTCAGTGTTTCAGCCTTTCATGTTCCCGTCAGTGTTTCAGCCTCTCATGTTCCGGTCCGTGATTCAGCCTCTCATGTTCCCGTCAGTGTTTCAGCCTCTCATGTTCCCGTCAGTGTTTCAGCCTCTCTTGGCTCCGTCATCGTTTCAGCCTCTCATGTCCCCGTCAGTGTTTCAGCCTCTCATGTCCCCGTCAGTGTTTCAGACTCTCATGTTCCCGTCAGTGTTTCAGACTTTCATGTTCCCGTCAGTGGTTCAGCCTCTCATGTTCCCATCAGTGTTTCAGCCTCTCATGTTCCCGTCAGTGTTTCAGCCTCTCATGTTCCCGTCAGTGTTTCAGCCTCTCATGTTCCCGTCAGTGTTTCAGCCTCTCATGTTCCCGTCAATGTTTCAGTTCCCGTCAATATTTCAGCCTCTTATGTCCCCGTCAGTGTTTCAGCCTCAAATGTCCCCGTCACTGTTTCAGCCTCTCATGTTCCCGTCAGTGTTTAAGCCTCTCATGGCCCTGTCAGTGTTTCAGCCTCTCATGTTCCCGTCAGTGTTTCAGCCTCTCATGTTCCCGTCAGTGTTTCAGCCTCTCATGTTTCCGTCAGTGTTTCAGCCTCTCATGTTCCTGTAAGTGTTTCAGCCTCTCATGTTCCCGTCAGTGTTTCAGCCTCTCATGTTCCCGTCAGTGTTTAAGCCTCTCATGTTCCCGTCAGTGTTTCAGCCTCTCATGTTCCCGTCAGTGTTTCAGCCTCTCATGTTCCCGTCAGTGTTTCAGCCTCTCATGTTTCCGTCAGTGTTTCAGCCTCTCATGTTCCTGTAAGTGTTTCAGCCTCTCATGTTCCCGTCAGTGTTTCAGCCTCTCATGTTCCCGTCAGTGTTTCAGCCTCTCATGTTCCCGTCAGTGTTTCAGCCTCTCATGTTTCCGTCAGTGTTTCAGCCTCTCATGTTCCTGTAAGTGTTTCAGCCTCTCATGTTCCCGTCAGTGTTTCAGCCTCTCATGTTCCCGTCAGTGTTTCAGCCTCTCATGTTTCCGTCAGTGTTTCAGCCTCTCATGTTCCCGTCAGTGTTTCAGCCTCTCATGTTTCCGTCAGTGTTTCAGCCTCTCATGTTCCTGTAAGTGTTTCAGCCTCTCTTGGCCCCGTCAGTGTTTCAGCCTCTCATCTCCCTGTCAGTGTTTCAGCCTCTCATGTTCCTGTCAGTGTTTCAGCCTCTCATGTTCCTGTCAGTGTTTCAGCCTCTCTTGGCCCCGTCAGTGTTTCAGCCTCTCATGTTCCTGTCAGTGTTTCAGCCTCTCATGTTCCCGTCAGTGTTTCAGCTTCTCGTGTCCCCGTCAGTGTTTCATCCTCTCGTGTTCCTGTCAGTGTTTCAGCCTCTCATGTTCCTGTCAGTGTTTCAGCCTCTCTTGGCCCCGTCAGGCTTTCAGCCTCTCATTTTCCCGTCAGTGTTTCAGCCTCTCTTGGCCCCGTCAGTGTTTCAGCCTCTCGTGTTCCTGTCAGTGTTTCAGCCTCTCAGGTTCCCGTCAGTGTTTCAGCCTCTTATGCCCTCGTCAGTGTTTCAGCCTCTCTTGGCCCCGTCAGTGTTTCAGCCTCTTATGTCCTCATCAGTGTTTTATCCTCTCTTGGCCCCGTCAGTGTTTCAGCCTCTCTTGGCCCCATCAGTGTTTCAGCCTCTTATGTTCCTGTCCGTGTTTCAGCCTCGCATGTTCCCGTCAGTGTTTCAGCCTCTCTTGGCCCCGTCAGTGTTTCAGCCTCTTATGTCCTCGTCAGTGTTTCAGCCTCTCTTGGCCCCGTCAGTGTTTCAGTCTCTCTTGGCCTCGTCAGTGTTTCATCCTCTCATGTCCCCGTCAGTGTTTCAGCCTCTCATGTTTCCGTCAGTGTTTCAGCCTCTCATGTAATCGTCAGTGTTTCAGCCTCTCATGGCCCAGTCAGTGTTTCAGCCTCTCATGGCCCAGTCAGTGTTTCAGCCTCTCATGTCCCCGTCGGTGTTTCAGCCTCTCATCTCCCCGTCAGTGTTTCAGCCTCTCGTGTTCCCATCAGTGTTTCAGCCTCTCTTGTCGCTGTCAGTGTTTCAGCCTCTCGTGTTCCCATCAGTGTTTCAGCCTCTCATATCCCCGTCAGTGTTTCAGCCTCTCATGTCCCCGTCAGTGTTTCAGCCTCTCATGTCCCCGTCAGTGTTTCAGACTCTCATGTTCCCGTCAGTGTTTCAGCCTTTCATGTTCCCGTCAGTGTTTCAGCCTCTCATGTTCCCATCAGTTTTTCAGCCTCTCATGTCCCCGTCAGTGTTTCAGCCTCTCATGTTCCCGTCAGTGTTTCAGCCTCTCATGTTCCGGTCCGTGTTTCAGCCTCTCATGTTCCCTTCAGTGTTTCAGCCTCTCATGTTCCCGTCAGTGTTTCAGCCTCTCATGTTCCGGTCCGTGTTTCAGCCTCTCATGTTCCCTTCAGTGTTTCAGCCTTTCATGTTCCCGTCAGTGTTTCAGCCTCTCATGTTCCCGTCAGTGTTTCAGCCTCTCATGTTCCCGTCAGTGTTTCAGCCTCTCATGTCCCCGTCAGTGTTTCAGACTCTCATGTTCCCGTCAGTGTTTCAGCCTCTCATGTTCTCGTCAGTGTTTCAGCCTCTCATGGCCCTGTCAGTGTTTCAGCCTTTCATGTTCCCGTCAGTGTTTCAGCCTCTCATGTTCCCGTCAGTGTTTCAGCCTCTCATGTTCCCGTCAGTGTTTCAGCCTCTCATGTCCCCGTCAGTGTTTCAGCCTCTCATGTTCCCATCAGTGTTTCAGCCTCTCATGGCCCCATCCGTGTTTCAGCCTCTCATGTTCCCATCAGTGTTTCAGCCTCTCATGTTCCAGTCAGTATTTCAGCCTCTCATGTTCCTGTCAGTGTTTCAGCCTCTCGTGTTTCCGTCAGTGTTTCAGCCTCTCTTGGCCCCGTCAGTATTTTAGCCTCTCATGTCCCCGTCAGTGTTTCTGCCTCTCGTGTTTCCGTCAGTGTTTCAGCCTCTCTTGGCCCCGTCAGTGTTTCAGCCTCTCTTGGCTCCGTCAGTGTTTCAGCCTCTCATGTCCCCGTCAGTGTTTCAGCCTCTCATGTCCCCGTCAGTGTTTCAGCCTCTCATGTTCCCGTCAGTGTTTCAGTCTCTCATGTTCCCGTCAGTGTTTCAGCCTCTCATGTCCCCGTCAGTGTTTAAGCCTCTCATGTTCCCGTCCGTGTTTCAGCCTCTCATGTTTCCGTCTGTGTTTCAGCCTCTCATGTTTCCGTCCGTGTTTCAGCCTCTCATGTTCCCGTCAGTGTTTCAGCCTCTTATGTTCCCGTCAGTGTTTCAGCCTCTCTTGGCCCCGTCAGTGTTTCAGCCTCTCAAGTCCCCGTCAGTTTTTTAGCCTCTGATGTCCCCGTCAGTGTTTCAGCCTCTCTTGGCCCCGTCAGTGTTTCAGCCTCTCATGTTCCCGTCAGTTTTTTAGCCTCTGATGTCCCCGTCAGTGTTTCAGCCTCTCTTGGCCCCGTCAGTGTTTCAGCCTCTCATGTTCCTGTCAGTGTTTCAGCCTCTCATGTTCCTGTCAGTGTTTCAGCCTCTCATGTTCCCGTCAGTGTTTCAGCCTCTCTTGGCCCCGTCAGTGTTTCAGCCTCTCATGTCCCCGTCATTGTTTCAGCCTCTCATGTTCCCGTCCGTGTTTCAGCCTCTCATGTTCCCGTCAGTGTTTCAGCCTCTCATGTTCCCGTCAGTGTTTCAGCCTCTCTTGGCCCCGTCAGTGTTTTAGCCTCTCATGTCCCCGTCAGTGTTTTAGCCTCTGATGTCCCCGTCAGTGTTTCAGCCTTTCATGTTCCCGTCAGTGTTTCAGCCTCTCATGTTCCCGTCATTGTTTCAGCCTCTCATGTCCCCGTCAGTGTTTCAGCCTTTCATGTTCCCGTCAGTGTTTCAGCCTTTCATGTTCCCGTCAGTGTTTCAGCCTCTCATGTTCCCGTCAGTGGTTCAGCCTCTCATGTTCCCGTCAGTGTTTCAGCCTCTCATGTTCCCGTCCGTGTTTCAGCCTCTCATGTTCCCGTCAGTGTTTCAGCCTCTCTTGGCCCCGTCAGTGTTTTAGCCTCTCATGTCCCCGTCAGTGTTTTAGCCTCTCATGTCCCCGTCAGTGTTTTAGCCTCTGATGTCCCCGTCAGTGTTTCAGACTCTCAGGTTCCCGTCAGTGTTTCAGCCTCTCATGTTCCCGTCATTGTTTCAGCCTCTCATGTCCCCGTCAGTGTTTCAGCCTTTCATGTTCCCGTCAGTGTTTCAGCCTCTCATGTTCCCGTCATTGTTTCAGCCTCTCATGTCCCCGTCAGTGTTTCAGCCTTTCATGTTCCCGTCAGTGTTTCAGCCTCTCATGTTCTTGTCATTGTTTCAGCCTCTCATGTCCCCGTCAGTGTTTCAGCCTTTCATGTTCCCGTCATTGTTTCAGCCTCTCATGTTCCCATCAGTGTTTCAGCCTCTCATGTTCCCGTCAGTGTTTCAGCCTCTCATGTTCCCGTCAGTGTTTCAGCCTCTCATGTTCCCGTCAGTGTTTCAGCCTCTCATGTTCCCGTCCGTGTTTCAGCCTCTCATGTTTCCGTCCGTGTTTCAGCCTCTCATGTTCCCGTCAGTGTTTCAGCCTCTCATGTTCCCATCAGTGTTTCAGCCTCTCATTTTCCCGTCCGTGTTTCAGCCTCTCATGTCCCCGTCAGTGTTTCAGCCTCTCATGTCCCCGTCAGTGTTTTAGCCTCTCATGTTCCCGTCAGTGTTTCAGCCTCTCATGTTCCCGTCGGTGTTTCAGCCTCTCATGTTCCCGTCAGTGTTTCAGCCTCTCGTGTCCCCGTTAGTGTTTCAGCCTCTCTTGGCCCCGTCAGTGTTTCAGCCTCTCTTGGCCCCGTCAGTGTTTCAGCCTCCTGTGTTCCCGTCAGTGTTTCAGCCTCTCGTGTCGCCGTCAGTGTTTCAGCCTCTCATGTTCCCGTCAGTGTTGCAGACTCTCAGGTTCCCGTCAGTGTTTCAGCCTTTCATGTTCCCGTCAGTGGTTCAGCCTCTCATGTTCCCGTCAGTGTTTCAGCCTCTCATGTCCCCGTCAGTGTTTCAGCCTCTAATGTTCCCATCAGTGTTTCAGCCTCTCATGTTCCCGTCAGTGTTGCAGACTCTCAGGTTCCCGTCAGTGTTTCAGCCTTTCATGTTCCCGTCAGTGGTTCAGCCTCTCATGTTCCCGTCAGTGTTTCAGCCTCTCTTGGCCCCGTCAGTGTTTCAGCCTCTCATGTCCCCGTCAGTATTTCAGCCTCTCATGTTCCCGTCCGTGTTTCAGCCTCTCATGTTCCCGTCCGTGTTTCAGTCTCTCAGGTTCCCGTCCGTGTTTCAGCCTCTCATGTTCCCGTCAGTGTTTCAGCCACTCTTGGCCCCGTCATTGTTTCAGCCTCTAATGTCGCCGTCAGTATTTCAGCCTCTCATGTTCCCGTCAGTGTTTCAGTCTCTCATGTTCCCGTCCGTGTTTCAGCCTCTCATGTTCCCGTCAGTGTTTCAGCCACTCTTGGCCCCGTCATTGTTTCAGCCTCTAATGTCGACGTCAGTATTTCAGCCTCTCTTGGCCCCGTCAGTGTTTCAGTCTCTCGTGTTCCCGTCAGTGTTTCAGTCTCTCATGTTCCCGTCAGTGTTTTAGCCTCTCATGTTCCCGTCAGTGTTTCAGCCACTCTTGGCCCCGTCATTGTTTCAGCCTCTAATGTCGCCGTCAGTATTTCAGCCTCTCATGTTCCCGTCAGTGTTTCAGTCTCTTGTGTCCCCGTCAGTGTTTCAGTCTCTCGTGTTCCCGTCAGTGTTTCAGCCTTTCATGTTCCCGTCAGTGTTTCAGCCTCTCATGTTCCCGTCAGTGTTTCAGCCTCTCATGTCCCCGTCAGTGTTTCAGCCTCTCATGTCCCCGTCAGTGTTTCAGCCTCTCATGTTCCCGTCAGTGTTTCAGCCTCTCATGTTCCCGTCAGTGTTTCAGCCTCTTATGTTCCCGTCAGTGTTTCAGCCTCTCATGTTCCCGTCAATGTTTCAGCCTCTCATGTTCCCGTCCGTGTTTCAGCCTCTCATGTTTCCGTCCGTGTTTCAGCCTCTCATGTTCCCGTCCGTGTTTCAGCCTCTCATGTTCCCATCAGTGTTTCAGCCTCTCATTTTCCCGTCCGTGTTTCAGCCTCTCATGTCCCCGTCAGTGTTTCAGCCTCTCATGTCCCCGTCAGTGTTTCAGACTCTCATGTTCCCGTCAGTGTTTCAGCCTCTCATGTTCCCGTCAGTGTTTCAGCCTCTCATGTTCCCGTCAGTTTTTCAGCCTCTCATGTTCCCGTCCGTGTTTCAGCCTCTCATGTTTCCGTCCGTGTTTCAGCCTCTCATGTTCCCGTCCGTGTTTCAGCCTCTCATGTTTCCGTCAGTGTTTCAGACTCTCATGTTCCCGTCAGTGTTTCAGCCTCTCATGTTCCCGTCAGTGTTTCAGCCTCTCATGTTCCCGTCAGTTTTTCAGCCTCTCATGTTCCCATCCGTGTTTCAGCCTCTCATGTTCCCGTCAGTGTTTCAGCCTCTCATGTTCCCGTCAGTGTTTCAGCCTCTCATGTTCCCGTCAGTGTTTCAGCCTCTCATGTTCCCGTCCGTGTTTCAGCCTCTCATGTTCCCGTCAGTGTTTTAGCCTCTCATGTTCCCGTCAGTGTTTCAGCCTCTCATGTTCCCGTCCGTGTTTCAGCCTCTCATGTTTCCGTCAATGTTTCAGCCTCTCATGTTCCCGTCCGTGTTTCAGCCTCTCATGTTTCCGTCAGTGTTTCAGCCTCTCATGTTCCCGTCAATGTTTCAGCCTCTCATGTTCTCGTCCGTGTTTCAGCCTCTCATGTTTCCGTCCGTGTTTCAGTCTCTCATGTTCCCGTCAGTGTTTCAGCCTCTCATGTTCCCGTCAGTGTTTCAGCCTCTCATGTTCCCGTCCGTGTTTCAGCCTCTCATGTTCCCGTCAGTGTTTCAGCCTCTCATGTTCCCGTCAGTGTTTCAGCCTCTCATGTTCCCGTCAGTGTTTCAGCCTCTCATGTTCCCGTCCGTGTTTCAGCCTCTCATGTTCCCGTCAGTGTTTCAGCCTCTCATGTTCCCGTCAGTGTTTCAGCCTCTCGTGTCCCCGTTAGTGTTTCAGCCTCTCTTGGCCCCGTCAGTGTTTCAGCCTCTCTTGGCCCCGTCAGTGTTTCAGCCTCCTGTGTTCCCGTCAGTGTTTCAGCCTCTCGTGTCCCCGTTAGTGTTTCAGCCTCTCTTGGCCCCGTCAGTGTTTCAGCCTCTCTTGGCCCCGTCAGTGTTTCAGCCTCCTGTGTTCCCATCAGTGTTTCAGCCTCTCGTGTCGCCGTCAGTGTTTCAGCCTCTCATGTTCCCGTCAGTGTTTCAGCCTCTCATGTTTCCGTCAGTGTTTCAGACTCTCAGGTTCCCGTCAGTGTTTCAGCCTTTCATGTTCCCGTCAGTGGTTCAGCCTCTCATGTTCCCGTCAGTGTTTCAGCCTCTCATGTCCCCGTCAGTGTTTCAGCCTCTCATGTTCCCGTCCGTGTTTCAGCCTCTCATGTTCCCGTCAGTGTTTTAGCCTCTCATGTTCCCGTCAGTGTTTCAGTCTCTCATGTCCCCGTCAGTGTTTCAGTCTCTCGTGTTCCCGTCAGTGTTTCAGCCTTTCATGTTCCCGTCAGTGTTTCAGCCTCTCATGTTTCCGTCAGTGTTTCAGACTCTCAGGTTCCCGTCAGTGTTTCAGCCTTTCATGTTCCCGTCAGTGTTTCAGCTTCTCATGTTCCCGTCAGTGTTTCAGCCTCTCATGTTCCCGTCAGTGTTTCAGCCTCTCATGTTCCCGTCAATGTTTCAGCCTCTCATGTTCCCGTCCGTGTTTCAGCCTCCCATGTTTCCGTCCGTGTTTCAGCCTCTCATGTTCCCGTCAGTGTTTCAGCCTCTCATGTTCCCATCAGTGTTTCAGCCTCCCATTTTCCCGTCCGTGTTTCAGCCTCTCATGTCCCCGTCAGTGTTTCAGCCTCTCATGTTCCCGTCAGTGTTTCAGCCTCTCATGTTCCCGTCAGTGTTTCAGCCTCTCATGTTCCCGTCAGTTTTTCAGCCTCTCATGTTCCCATCCGTGTTTCAGCCTCTCATGTTCCCGTCAGTGTTTCAGCCTCTCATGTTCCCGTCAGTGTTTCAGCCTCTCATGTTCCCGTCAGTGTTTCAGCCTCTCATGTTCCCGTCCGTGTTCCAGCCTCTCATGTTCCCGTCAGTGTTTTAGCCTCTCATGTTCCCGTCAGTGTTTCAGCCTCTCATGTTCCCGTCAGTGTTTCAGCCTCTCGTGTTCCCGTCAGTGTTTCAGCCTCTCGTGTCCCCGTTAGTGTTTCAGCCTCTCTTGGCCCCGTCAGTGTTTCAGCCTCTCTTGGCCCCATCAGTGTTTCAGCCTCCTGTGTTCCCGTCAGTGTTTCAGCCTCTTGTGTCGCCGTCAGTGTTTCAGCCTCTCATGTTCCCGTCAGTGTTTCAGCCTCTCATGTTCCCGTCAGTGTTTCAGCCTCTCTTGGCCCCTTCAGTGTTTCAGCCTCTCATGTTCCCGTCAGTGTTTCAGCCTCTCATGTTCCCGTCAGTGTTTCAGCCTCTCATGTTCCCGTCAGTGTTTCAGCCTCTCGTGTCCACGTTAGTGTTTCAGCCTCTCATGTTGCCATCAGTGTTTCAGCCTCTCTTGGCCCCGTCAGTGTTTCAGCTTCTCATGTCCCCGTCAGTGTTTCAGCCTCTTGTGTCCCCGTTAGTGTTTCAGCCTCTCTTGGCCCCGTCAGTGTTTCAGCTTCTCATGTCCCCATCAGTGTTTCAGCCTCTTGTGTCACCGTTAGTGTTTCAGCCTCTCTTGGCCCCGTCAGTGTTTCAGCCTCTCTTGGCCCCGTCAGTGTTTCAGCCTCTCTTGGCCCCATCAGTGTTTCAGCTTCTCATGTCCCCGTCAGTGTTTCAGCCTCTCATGTTCCCGTCAGAGTTTCAGCCTCTCATGTTCCCGTCAGTGTTTCAGCCTCTCTTGGCCCCTTCAGTGTTTCAGCCTCTCATGTTCCCGTCAGTGTTTCAGCCTCTCATGTTCCCGTCAGTGTTTCAGCCTCTCATGTTCCCGTCAGTGTTTCAGCCTCTCGTGTCCACGTTAGTGTTTCAGCCTCTCATGTCCCCGTCAGTGTTTCAGCCTCTCGTGTCCCCTTCAGTGTTTCAGCCTCTCGTGTTCCCATCAGTGTTTCAGCCTCTCATTTTGCCATCAGTGTTTCAGCCTCTCTTGGACCCGTCAGTGTTTCAGCCTCTCTTGGCCCCGTCCGTGTTTCAGCCTCTCATATTCCCGTCAGTGTTTCAGCTTCTCATGTTCCCGTCAGTGTTTCAGCCTCTCGTGTCCCCGTTAGTGTTTCAGCCTCTCTTGGCCCCGTCAGTGTTTCAGCCTCTCTTGGCCCCGTCAGTGTTTCAGCCTCTTATGTCCTCGTCAGTGTTTCAGCCTCTCTTGGCCCCGTCAGTGTTTCAGTCTCTCTTGGCCTTGTCAGTGTTTCATCCTCTCATGTCCCCGTCAGTGTTTCAGCCTCTCATGTTCCCGTCAGTGTTTCAGCCTCTCATGTACTCGTCAGTGTTTCAGCCTCTCATGTCCCCGTCAGTGTTTCAGCCTCTCATGGCCCAGTCAGTGTTTCAGCCTCTCGTGTTCCCGTCGGTGTTTCAGCCTCTCATCTCCCTGTCAGTGTTTCAGCCTCTCGTGTTCCCATCAGTGTTTCAGCCTCTCTTGTCGCTGTCAGTGTTTCAGCCTCTCGTGTTCCCATCAGTGTTTCAGCCTCTCATATCCCCGTCAGTGTTTCAGCCTCTCATGTCCCCTTCAGTGTTTCAGCCTCTCATGTCCCCGTCAGTGTTTCAGACTCTCATGTTCCCGTCAGTGTTTCAGCCTTTCATGTTCCCGTCAGTGTTTCAGCCTCTCATGTTCCTGTCAGTTTTTCAGCCTCTCATGTCCCCGTCAGTGTTTCAGCCTCTCATGTTCCCGTCAGTGTTTCAGCCTCTCATGTTCCGGTCCGTGTTTCAGCCTCTCATGTTCCCGTCAGTGTTTCAGCCTCTCTTGGCCCAGTCAGTGTTTCAGCCTCTCGTGTCCCCGTTAGTGTTTCAGCCTCTCTTGGCCCCGTCAGTGTTTCAGCCTCTCTTGGCCCCGTCAGTGTTTCAGCCTCCTGTGTTCCCGTCAGTGTTTCAGCCTCTCGTGTCCCGTTAGTGTTTCAGCCTCTCTTGGCCCCGTCAGTGTTTCAGCCTCTCTTGGCCCCGTCAGTGTTTCAGCCTCCTGTGTTCCCGTCAGTGTTTCAGCCTCTCATGTTCCCGTCAGTGTTTCAGCCTCTCATGTTTCCGTCAGTGTTTCAGCCTCTCATGTTCCCGTCAGTGTTTCAGTCTCTCGTGTTCCCGTCAGTGTTTCAGCCTTTCATGTTCCCGTCAGTGGTTCAGCCTCTCATGTTCCCGTCAGTGTTTCAGCCTCTCATGTCCCCGTCAGTGTTTCAGCCTCTAATGTTCCCATCAGTGTTTCAGTCTCTCATGTTCCCGTCCGTGTTTCAGCCTCTCATGTTCCCGTCAGTATTTTAGCCTCTCATGTTCCCGTCAGTGTTTCAGCCACTCTTGGCCCCGTCAGTGTTTCAGCCTCTAATGTTCCCATCAGTGTTTCAGTCTCTCATGTTCCCGTCCGTTTTTCAGCCTCTCATGTTCCCGTCAGTGTTTTAGCCTCTCATATTCCCGTCAGTGTTTCAGCCTCTCATGTCCCCGTCATTGTTTCAGCCTCTCATGTTCCCGTCATTGTTTCAGCCTCTAATGTCCCCGTCAGTATTTCAGCCTCTCATGTCCCCGTCAGTGTTTCAGTCTCTCGTGTTCCCGTCAGTGTTTCAGCCTTTCATGTTCCCGTCAGTGTTTCAGCCTCTCATGTTCCCGTCATTTTTTCAGCCTCTCATGTCCCCGTTAGTGTTTCAGCCTTTCATGTTCCCGTCAGTGTTTCAGCCTCTCATTTTCCCGTCAGTGTTTCAGCCTCTCATGTTCCCGTCAGTGTTTCAGCCTCTCATGTTCCCGTCAATGTTTCAGCCTCTCATGTTCCCGTCCGTGTTTCAGCCTCCCATGTTTCCGTCCGTGTTTCAGCCTCTCATGTTCCCGTCAGTGTTTCAGCCTCTCATGTTCCCATCAGTGTTTCAGCCTCTCATTTTCCCGTCCGTGTTTCAGCCTCTCATGTCCCCGTCAGTGTTTCAGCCTCTCATGTCCCCGTCAGTGTTTCAGACTCTCATGTTCCCGTCAGTGTTTCAGCCTCTCATGTTCCCGTCAGTGTTTCAGCCTCTCATGTTCCCGTCAGTTTTTCAGCCTCTCATGTTCCCATCCGTGTTTCAGCCTCTCATGTTCCCGTCAGTGTTTCAGCCTCTCATGTTCCCGTCAGTGTTTCAGACTCTCATGTTCCCGTCAGTGTTTCAGCCTCTCATGTTCCCGTCAGTGTTTCAGCCTCTCATGTTCCCGTCCGTGTTTCAGCCTCTCATGTTCCCGTCAGTGTTTTAGCCTCTCATGTTCCCGTCAGTGTTTCAGCCTCTCATGTTCCCGTCAGTGTTTCAGCCTCTCGTGACCCCGTTAGTGTTTCAGCCTCTCTTGGCCCCGTCAGTGTTTCAGCCTCTCTTGGCCCCATCAGTGTTTCAGCCTCCTGTGTTCCCGTCAGTGTTTCAGCCTCTTGTGTCGCCGTCAGTGTTTCAGCCTCTCATGTTCCCGTCAGTGTTTCAGCCTCTCATGTTCCCGTCAGTGTTTCAGCCTCTCATGTTGCCATCAGTGTTTCAGCCTCTCTTGGCCCCGTCAGTGTTTCAGCTTCTCATGTCCCCGTCAGTGTTTCAGCCTCTTGTGTCCCCGTTAGTGTTTCAGCCTCTCTTGGCCCCGTCAGTGTTTCAGCTTCTCATGTCCCCGTCAGTGTTTCAGCCTCTTGTGTCACCGTTAGTGTTTCAGCCTCTCTTGGCCCCGTCAGTGTTTCAGCCTCTCTTGGCCCCGTCAGTGTTTCAGCCTCTCTTGGCCCCATCAGTTTCAGCTTCTCATGTCCCCGTCAGTGTTTCAGCCTCTTGTGTCCCCGTTAGTGTTTCAGCCTCTCATGTTCCCGTCAGAGTTTCAGCCTCTCATGTTCCCGTCAGTGTTTCAGCCTCTCTTGGCCCCGTCAGTGTTTCAGCCTCTCATGTTCCCGTCAGTGTTTCAGCCTCTCATGTTCCCGTCAGTGTTTCAGCCTCTCGTGTCCCCGTTAGTGTTTCAGCCTCTCTTGGCCCCGTCAGTGTTTCAGCCTCTCTTGGCCCCGTCAGTGTTTCAGCCTCTTATGTCCTCGTCAGTGTTTCAGCCTCTCTTGGCCCCGTCAGTGTTTCAGTCTCTCTTGGCCTCGTCAGTGTTTCATCCTCTCATGTCCCCGTCAGTGTTTCAGCCTCTCATGTTCCCGTCAGTGTTTCAGCCTCTCATGTACTCGTCAGTGTTTCAGCCTCTCATGGCCCAGTCAGTGTTTCAGCCTCTCATGGCCCAGTCAGTGTTTCAGCCTCTCGTGTTCCCGTCGGTGTTTCAGCCTCTCATCTCCCCGTCAGTGTTTCAGCCTCTTGTGTCCCCGTTAGTGTTTCAGCCTCTCATGTTCCCGTCAGAGTTTCAGCCTCTCATGTTCCCGTCAGTGTTTCAGCCTCTCTTGGCCCCGTCAGTGTTTCAGCCTCTCATGTTCCCGTCAGTGTTTCAGCCTCTCGTGTTCCCATCAGTGTTTCAGCCTCTCTTGTCGCTGTCAGTGTTTCAGCCTCTCGTGTTCCCATCAGTGTTTCAGCCTCTCATGTCCCCGTCAGTGTTTCAGCCTCTCATGTCCCCGTCAGTGTTTCAGCCTCTCATATCCCCGTCAGTGTTTCAGCCTCTCATGTCCCCGTCAGTGTTTCAGCCTCTCATGTCCCCGTCAGTGTTTCAGACTCTCATGTTCCCGTCAGTGTTTCAGCCTTTCATGTTCCCGTCAGTGTTTCAGCCTCTCATGTTCCCGTCAGTTTTTCAGCCTCTCATGTCCCCGTCAGTGTTTCAGCCTCTCATGTTCCCGTCAGTGTTTCAGCCTCTCATGTTCCGGTCCGTGTTTCAGCCTCTCATGTTCCCGTCAGTGTTTCAGCCTCTCTTGGCCCAGTCAGTGTTTCAGCCTCTCATGTTCTCGTCAGTGTTTCAGCCTCTCATGGCCCTGTCAGTGTTTCAGCCTTTCATGTTCCCGTCAGTGTTTCAGCCTCTCATGTTCCCGTCAGTTTTTCAGCCTCTCATGTTCCCGTCAGTGTTTCAGCCTCTCATGTTGCCATCAGTGTTTCAGCCTCTCATGTTCCCGTCAGTGTTTCAGCCTTTCATGTTCCCGTCAGTGTTTTAGCCTCTCATGTTCCCGTCAGTGTTTCAGCCTCTCTTGGCCCCGTCAGTGTTTCAGCTTCTCATGTTCCCGTCAGTGTTTCAGCCTCTTGTGTCCCCGTTAGTGTTTCAGCCTCTCATGTTCCCGTCAGAGTTTCAGCCTCTCATGTTCCCGTCAGTGTTTCAGCCTCTCATGTTCCCGTCCGTGTTTCAGCCTCTCATGTTCCCGTCAGTGTTTCAGCCTCTCGTGTCCCCGTTAGTGTTTCAGCCTCTCTTGGCCCCGTCAGTGTTTCAGCCTCTCATGTTCCCGTCAGTGTTTCAGCCTCTCATGTTCCCGTCAGTGTTTCAGCCTCTCGTGTCCCCGTTAGTGTTTCAGCCTCTCTTGGCCCCGTCAGTGTTTCAGCCTCTTATGTCCTCGTCAGTGTTTCAGCCTCTCTTGGCCCCGTCAGTGTTTCAGTCTCTCTTGGCCTCGTCAGTGTTTCATCCTCTCATGTCCCCGTCAGTGTTTCAGCCTCTCATGTTCCCGTCAGTGTTTCAGCCTCTCATGTACTCGTCAGTGTTTCAGCCTCTCATGGCCCAGTCAGTGTTTCAGCCTCTCATGGCCCAGTCAGTGTTTCAGCCTCTCGTGTTCCCGTCGGTGTTTCAGCCTCTCATCTCCCCGTCAGTGTTTCAGCCTCTCGTGTTCCCATCAGTGTTTCAGCCTCTCTTGTCGCTGTCAGTGTTTCAGCCTCTCATGTTCCCATCAGTGTTTCAGCCTCTCATATCCCCGTCAGTGTTTCAGCCTCTCATGTCCCCGTCAGTGTTTCAGCCTCTCATGTCCCCGTCAGTGTTTCAGACTCTCATGTTCCCGTCAGTGTTTCAGCCTTTCATGTTCCCGTCAGTGTTTCAGCCTCTCATGTTCCCGTCAGTTTTTCAGCCTCTCATGTCCCCGTCAGTGTTTCAGCCTCTCATGTTCCCGTCAGTGTTTCAGCCTCTCATGTTCCGGTCCGTGTTTCAGCCTCTAATGTTCCCATCAGTGTTTCAGTCTCTCATGTTCCCGTCCGTGTTTCAGCCTCTCATGTTCCCGTCAGTGTTTTAGCCTCTCATGTTCCCGTCAGTGTTTCAGCCACTCTTGGCCCCGTCATTGTTTCAGCCTCTCATGTCCCCGTCAGTATTTCAGCCTCTCGTGTCCCCGTCAGTGTTTCAGTCTCTCGTGTTCCCGTCAGTGTTTCAGCCTTTCATGTTCCCGTCAGTGTTTCAGCCTCTCATGTCCCCGTTAGTGTTTCAGCCTTTCATGTTCCCGTCAGTGTTTCAGCCTCTCATTTTCCCGTCAGTGTTTCAGCCTCTCATGTTCCTGTCAGTGTTTCAGCCTCTCATGTTCCCGTCAATGTTTCAGCCTCTCATGTTCCCGTCCGTGTTTCAGCCTCCCATGTTTCCGTCCGTGTTTCAGCCTCTCATGTTCCCGTCAGTGTTTCAGCCTCTCATGTCCCCGTTAGTGTTTCAGCCTCTCATGTTCCCGTCAGTGTTTCAGCCTCTCATGTTCCCGTCAGTGTTTCAGCCTCTCATGTTCCCATCAGTGTTTCAGCCTCTCATTTTCCCGTCCGTGTTTCAGCCTCTCATGTCCCCGTCAGTGTTTCAGCCTCTCATGTCCCCGTCAGTGTTTCAGACTCTCATGTTCCCGTCAGTGTTTCAGCCTCTCATGTTCCCGTCAGTGTTTCAGCCTCTCATGTTCCCGTCAGTTTTTCAGCCTCTCATGTTCCCATCCGTGTTTCAGCCTCTCATGTTCCCGTCAGTGTTTCAGCCTCTCATGTTCCCGTCAGTGTTTCAGCCTCTCATGTTCCCGTCAGTGTTTCAGCCTCCCATGTTCCCGTCCGTGTTTCAGCCTCTCATGTTCCCGTCAGTGTTTTAGCCTCTCATGTTCCCGTCAGTGTTTCAGCCTCTCATGTTCCCGTCAGTGTTTCAGCCTCTCGTGACCCCGTTAGTGTTTCAGCCTCTCTTGGCCCCGTCAGTGTTTCAGCCTCTCTTGGCCCCATCAGTGTTTCAGCCTCCTGTGTTCCCGTCAGTGTTTCAGCCTCTTGTGTCGCCGTCAGTGTTTCAGCCTCTCATGTTCCCGTCAGTGTTTCAGCCTCTCATGTTCCCGTCAGTGTTTCAGCCTCTCATGTTGCCATCAGTGTTTCAGCCTCTCTTGGCCCCGTCAGTGTTTCAGCTTCTCATGTCCCCGTCAGTGTTTCAGCCTCTTGTGTCCCCGTTAGTGTTTCAGCCTCTCTTGGCCCCGTCAGTGTTTCAGCTTCTCATGTCCCCGTCAGTGTTTCAGCCTCTTGTGTCACCGTTAGTGTTTCAGCCTCTCTTGGCCCCGTCAGTGTTTCAGCCTCTCTTGGCCCCGTCAGTGTTTCAGCCTCTCTTGGCCCCATCAGTGTTTCAGCCTCCTGTGTTCCCGTCAGTGTTTCAGCCTCTTGTGTCGCCGTCAGTGTTTCAGCCTCTCATGTTCCCGTCAGTGTTTCAGCCTCTCATGTTCCCGTCAGTGTTTCAGCCTCTCATGTTGCCATCAGTGTTTCAGCCTCTCTTGGCCCCGTCAGTGTTTCAGCTTCTCATGTCCCCGTCAGTGTTTCAGCCTCTTGTGTCCCCGTTAGTGTTTCAGCCTCTCTTGGCCCCGTCAGTGTTTCAGCTTCTCATGTCCCCGTCAGTGTTTCAGCCTCTTGTGTCACCGTTAGTGTTTCAGCCTCTCTTGGCCCCGTCAGTGTTTCAGCCTCTCTTGGCCCCGTCAGTGTTTCAGCCTCTCTTAGCCCCATCAGTGTTTCAGCTTCTCATGTCCCCGTCAGTGTTTCAGCCTCTTGTGTCCCCGTTAGTGTTTCAGCCTCTCATGTTCCCGTCAGAGTTTCAGCCTCTCATGTTCCCGTCAGTGTTTCAGCCTCTCTTGGCCCCGTCAGTGTTTCAGCCTCTCATGTTCCCGTCAGTGTTTCAGCCTCTCATGTTCCCGTCAGTGTTTCAGCCTCTCGTGTCCCCGTTAGTGTTTCAGCCTCTCTTGGCCCCGTCAGTGTTTCAGCCTCTCTTGGCCCCGTCAGTGTTTCAGCCTCTTATGTCCTCGTCAGTGTTTCAGCCTCTCTTGGCCCCGTCAGTGTTTCAGTCTCTCTTGGCCTCGTCAGTGTTTCATCCTCTCATGTCCCTGTCAGTGTTTCAGCCTCTCATGTTCCCGTCAGTGTTTCAGCCTCTCATGTACTCGTCAGTGTTTCAGCCTCTCATGGCCCAGTCAGTGTTTCAGCCTCTCATGGCCCAGTCAGTGTTTCAGCCTCTCGTGTTCCCGTCGGTGTTTCAGCCTCTCATCTCCCCGTCAGTGTTTCAGCCTCTCGTGTTCCCATCAGTGTTTCAGCCTCTCTTGTCGCTGTCAGTGTTTCAGCCTCTCGTGTTCCCATCAGTGTTTCAGCCTCTCATATCCCCGTCAGTGTTTCAGCCTCTCATGTCCCCGTCAGTGTTTCAGCCTCTCATGTCCCCGTCAGTGTTTCAGACTCTCATGTTCCCGTCAGTGTTTCAGCCTTTCATGTTCCCGTCAGTGTTTCAGCCTCTCATGTTCCCGTCAGTTTTTCAGCCTCTCATGTCCCCGTCAGTGTTTCAGCCTCTCATGTTCCCGTCAGTGTTTCAGCCTCTCATGTTCCGGTCCGTGATTCAGCCTCTCATGTTCCCGTCAGTGTTTCAGCCTCTCTTGGCCCAGTCAGTGTTTCAGCCTCTCATGTCCCCGTCAGTGTTTCAGCCTCTCATGTTCCCGTCAGTGTTTCAGCCTCTCATGTTCCCGTCCGTGTTTCAGCCTCCCATGTTTCCGTCCGTGTTTCAGCCTCTCATGTTCCCGTCAGTGTTTCAGCCTCTCATGTTCCCATCAGTGTTTCAGCCTCTCATTTTCCCGTCCGTGTTTCAGCCTCTCATGTCCCCGTCAGTGTTTCAGCCTCTCATGTCCCCGTCAGTGTTTCAGACTCTCATGTTCCCGTCAGTGTTTCAGCCTCTCATGTTCCCGTCAGTGTTTCAGCCTCTCATGTTCCCGTCAGTTTTTCAGCCTCTCATGTTCCCATCCGTGTTTCAGCCTCTCATGTTCCCGTCAGTGTTTCAGCCTCTCATGTTCCCGTCAGTGTTTCAGCCTCTCATGTTCCCGTCAGTGTTTCAGCCTCTCATGTTCCCGTCCGTGTTTCAGCCTCTCATGTTCCCGTCAGTGTTTTAGCCTCTCATGTTCCCGTCAGTGTTTCAGCCTCTCATGTTCCCGTCAGTGTTTCAGCCTCTCGTGACCCCGTTAGTGTTTCAGCCTCTCTTGGCCCCGTCAGTGTTTCAGCCTCTCTTGGCCCCATCAGTGTTTCAGCCTCCTGTGTTCCCGTCAGTGTTTCAGCCTCTTGTGTCGCCGTCAGTGTTTCAGCCTCTCATGTTCCCGTCAGTGTTTCAGCCTCTCATGTTCCCGTCAGTGTTTCAGCCTCTCATGTTGCCATCAGTGTTTCAGCCTCTCTTGGCCCCGTCAGTGTTTCAGCTTCTCATGTCCCCGTCAGTGTTTCAGCCTCTTGTGTCCCCGTTAGTGTTTCAGCCTCTCTTGGCCCCGTCAGTGTTTCAGCTTCTCATGTCCCCGTCAGTGTTTCAGCCTCTTGTGTCACCGTTAGTGTTTCAGCCTCTCTTGGCCCCGTCAGTGTTTCAGCCTCTCTTGGCCCCGTCAGTGTTTCAGCCTCTCTTGGCCCCATCAGTGTTTCAGCTTCTCATGTCCCCGTCAGTGTTTCAGCCTCTTGTGTCCCCGTTAGTGTTTCAGCCTCTCATGTTCCCGTCAGAGTTTCAGCCTCTCATGTTCCCGTCAGTGTTTCAGCCTCTCTTGGCCCCGTCAGTGTTTCAGCCTCTCATGTTCCCGTCAGTGTTTCAGCCTCTCATGTTCCCGTCAGTGTTTCAGCCTCTCGTGTCCCCGTTAGTGTTTCAGCCTCTCTTGGCCCCGTCAGTGTTTCAGCCTCTCTTGGCCCCGTCAGTGTTTCAGCCTCTTATGTCCTCGTCAGTGTTTCAGCCTCTCTTGGCCCCGTCAGTGTTTCAGTCTCTCTTGGCCTCGTCAGTGTTTCATCCTCTCATGTCCCCGTCAGTGTTTCAGCCTCTCATGTTCCCGTCAGTGTTTCAGCCTCTCATGTACTCGTCAGTGTTTCAGCCTCTCATGGCCCAGTCAGTGTTTCAGCCTCTCATGGCCCAGTCAGTGTTTCAGCCTCTCGTGTTCCCGTCGGTGTTTCAGCCTCTCATCTCCCCGTCAGTGTTTCAGCCTCTCGTGTTCCCATCAGTGTTTCAGCCTCTCTTGTCGCTGTCAGTGTTTCAGCCTCTCGTGTTCCCATCAGTGTTTCAGCCTCTCATATCCCCGTCAGTGTTTCAGCCTCTCATGTCCCCGTCAGTGTTTCAGCCTCTCATGTCCCCGTCAGTGTTTCAGACTCTCATGTTCCCGTCAGTGTTTCAGCCTTTCATGTTCCCGTCAGTGTTTCAGCCTCTCATGTTCCCGTCAGTTTTTCAGCCTCTCATGTCCCCGTCAGTGTTTCAGCCTCTCATGTTCCCGTCAGTGTTTCAGCCTCTCATGTTCCGGTCCGTGATTCAGCCTCTCATGTTCCCGTCAGTGTTTCAGCCTCTCTTGGCCCAGTCAGTGTTTCAGCCTCTCATGTCCCCGTCAGTGTTTCAGCCTCTCATGTTCCCATCCGTGTTTCAGCCTCTCATGTTCCCGTCAGTGTTTCAGCCTCTCATGTTCCCGTCAGTGTTTCAGCCTCTCATGTTCCCGTCCGTGTTCCAGCCTCTCATGTTCCCGTCAGTGTTTTAGCCTCTCATGTTCCCGTCAGTGTTTCAGCCTCTCATGTTCCCGTCAGTGTTTCAGCCTCTCGTGTCCCCGTTAGTGTTTCAGCCTCTCTTGGCCCCGTCAGTGTTTCAGCCTCTCTTGGCCCCATCAGTGTTTCAGCCTCCTGTGTTCCCGTCAGTGTTTCAGCCTCTTGTGTCGCCGTCAGTGTTTCAGCCTCTCATGTTCCCGTCAGTGTTTCAGCCTCTCATGTTCCCGTCAGTGTTTCAGCCTCTCATGTTGCCATCAGTGTTTCAGCCTCTCTTGGCCCCGTCAGTGTTTCAGCTTCTCATGTCCCCGTCAGTGTTTCAGCCTCTTGTGTCCCCGTTAGTGTTTCAGCCTCTCTTGGCCCCGTCAGTGTTTCAGCTTCTCATGTCCCCGTCAGTGTTTCAGCCTCTTGTGTCCCCGTTAGTGTTTCAGCCTCTCATGTTCCCGTCAGAGTTTCAGCCTCTCATGTTCCCGTCAGTGTTTCAGCCTCTCTTGGCCCCTTCAGTGTTTCAGCCTCTCATGTTCCCGCCAGTGTTTCAGCCTCTCATGTTAACGTCAGTGTTTCAGCCTCTCGTGTCCACGTTAGTGTTTCAGCCTCTCTTGGCCCCGTCAGTGTTTCAGCTTCTCATGTCCCCGTCAGTGTTTCAGCCTCTCGTGTCCCCTTCAGTGTTTCAGCCTCTCGTGTTCCCATCAGTGTTTCAGCCTCTCATGTTGCCATCAGTGTTTCAGCCTCTCTTGGACCCGTCAGTGTTTCAGCCTCTCTTGGCCCCGTCCGTGTTTCAGCCTCTCATATTCCCGTCAGTGTTTCAGCCTCTCATGTTCCCGTCAGTGTTTCAGCCTCTCGTGTCCCCGTTAGTGTTTCAGCCTCTTTTGGCCCCGTCAGTGTTTCAGCCTCTCTTGGCCCCGTCAGTGTTTCAGCCTCTTATGTCCTCGTCAGTGTTTCAGCCTCTCTTGGCCCCGTCAGTGTTTCAGTCTCTCTTGGCCTCGTCAGTGTTTCATCCTCTCATGTCCCCGTCAGTGTTTCAGCCTCTCATGTTCCCGTCAGTGTTTCAGCCTCTCATGTACTCGTCAGTGTTTCAGCCTCTCATGGCCCAGTCAGTGTTTCAGCCTCTCATGGCCCAGTCAGTGTTTCAGCCTCTCGTGTTCCCGTCAGTGTTTCAGCCTCTCGTGTCCCCGTTAGTGTTTCAGCCTCTCGTGTTCCCATCAGTGTTTCAGCCTCTCTTGTCGCTGTCAGTGTTTCAGCCTCTCGTGTTCCCATCAGTGTTTCAGCCTCTCATATCCCCGTCAGTGTTTCAGC
>NW_027464109.1:0-109234 GCF_050947455.1 Rhinoderma darwinii
AGAATATAACTACTATAATACTGCCTCTATATACAAGAATATAACTACTATAATACTGCCCCTATATACAAGAATATAACTACTATAATACTGCCCCTATATACAAGAATATAACTACTATAATACTGCTCCTATATACAAGAATATAACTACTATAATACTGCCTCCTATATACAAGACTATAACTACTATAATACTGCTTCTATATACAAGAATATAACTACTATAATTATCTTTTTTATTTGAAAACTTGCAACAAATTATTACAATACCTTTGCAATACACTCATAACAGATAAAAAAAATAAACGTATGTCTCTTAATAACATCACAATCATTAAACAAACCATAATATATGAATATTGCTCCAGTATAGATTGTTTCTACTATTTTTCATGATATTATTCTAGACAGTATTACAGGAGAGTTCTTCTTTATTGGTGACCGGGCAGCATCGCGCACACCACAGAGGGTACACGGTCACCACATTTATGACATATAGTGAACCTCTATGATATAAACGGAGTTCAGGGTAGAAGTCTCCATACAGCAGCTGAGAGTTTCACTGTCCCACTAGATGTGGTCACTGCAGGGACACAGCAGGGACATTACTCTGTAGATAAGTCTCTTGTATAAAGATGACATTGGTTTTGTCGTCAGACGGACGCTGGAATATCGCCTGCCGCCTGCTCCTATTCTTCACACTGTTCACATTAATAGGAGGTGATTTTCAGCCTCATCCTGGTTACAGATCTTTCCTACTTTTTTTCCTTCTTCCACTGCTATGTCCCGTTACACCCCATCTTTTGGTGGACATTGGGGGGTCAGAGTCTTCATCCTGAGGTTCGTCATCTGGGTTGTGTGAGGAGACTTGCTCCATCTCTGCTTCTTCTTCCTGGTCATCTTCTCCCAGCGCACAGTAACGTCCCCCAGTTATCGCCAGCACTGGAGACTCCGGTGATTTCTTTGCAGCAGTGATTTTTTTCCTAGAAGAATCATCTGTTTTACTTCTCCTTTTAACCGTCTGAAATCCCTCCTCATCCATACTGGTCGCTGCGGCTGGCTCAGCTGGTTTTTTACTGTTCGCTGCGGCTGGATCAGTTGGTTCCTTACTGGTCGCTGCGGCTGGATCAGCTGGCTCCTTACTGGTCGCTGCGACTGGCTCAGCTGGTTTTTTACTGATCGCTGCGGCTGGATCAGCTGGTTCCTTACTGGTCGCTGCGACTGGCTCAGCTGGCTCCTTACTGGTGTTGGGCAGATGTTTAGATGTTTTGGTGACAGAGTGACTGGATATTTTGCTTTTAGCATGACCTCTATTTTCAGTGGCTGGTGACACTTGTGCAGCATCCACAGATGGGACATTCGTCTCTGGAGCACGATCTCTGGTACTTCGGCTCACATCCTCACTTGGGCTTCCAGGTTCTGGGGTTGTATCTACACATATGGAGACTTCCTCCTGGTCTTCCTCCATGGCTTCTTTAAAGGTCTCCTCTTTATTATGTTCTGCATGTGGACACTCCCGGAATGTATGTCCAGGTCCTAAGCACAGGTTACAGATGACAGGTCCTGTACAATCGTCCTTCACATGCCCAAACTGACCACATAGTGAGCACTTAATACGGGAACAGTTGAATGCCAGGTGTCTGCCCCCACATCTATGGCACAGTCGCGGTTGACCAGGGTAGTAACATAAGCCTCTCTCCGATCCCAGGTAGAAGGAGTGCGGCAGAAGTCTGGTCACTCCATTCTCCTGAACCAGCTGGATCTTGACAGAATATCCTCCATTCCAGATCTCCTCCTCATCATAGATCTTCGTTGGCAGTCTCTTCACCTCACAATATCTGCTCAACCAGTGCTGCAAATCTGCCAGAGCCACCACCTCAGACTGGAACAGGACGGTGGCGGTGATTACCTGGGGTTTAGTCAGCTGGATGACATGTAGATGCTCCCACATCGCGTGCTCCTTTGTATCGTTATAAATACTCCAGAATAAGTCTAGACTATATTGCAGCTTGAAACTGATGTCATAATTCCTGCTGGAGGGAACGTGGATCAGAGCGAACACCTCAGAAGCTTTAAACTTCATAAACTCCTTCAACAAAACTTTCCCAATGTAGAGTCTGGAGGGGAGGTTTTCCTCTGGTCCTGAGTACCTGATTCTGACCGCGTTCCTCCTCTGAGGTGTGGGGTTAGTCGGTCTTGTGACGCTGGAGAACAGTCTCCTGTACTGAGGTCTGTCAGCAGGTGGGTCAGGACTGGACCTCTCCTCAGCTGATTGTACTGCAGATCCTCCTGTGTCTGCTCCTGATCGCTGTGTAACCTGCACTACATTCACTGACACTGCGGACGGCTGAACCTCCAGAACAGGGTCTGCAATGTCCGCCTCAGCCTGTGCCGCTGTTTCATCAGATATCAGACTGTCAATCACCGCGCTGAGCGAGGTCTCACTTACAATGTCAGTATATGCGGCACTTTCTTGCTCACTCCCAGGAGTGCCACTCGCATTCACTTCATCTGTACTGCACATAGCGTCTACTGCAGTTAACCCCTCGTCAGCTGGCACACATTTCTCTGCAGCTTTAGCAGCATTTTTGTTAACTGATTGCACAGACCCCACACATGATGGGAGTTGGGAACCTCCAGCCACTGCACACTCATATCTTCCAGGGTTTCCCTGCTCCACAATATTATACACAGTCTTATAGTCAGTGTCTTTTTTTGCAATGATATTTTTTCTCTTCACAGTTTGGGCTCTGGTCTCCCTTTTATTCTCCATTGCCCGGTTCTTTATTTTGGGTACTGTGCATGATTCTTTCTGCAATCTCTCCTTCAATATCACCAGCTCACGTGTGCAAACATCCAGACACTCACATTTCATCAGCTTTGCCTTTGGATCTGTCTCTTGGTTAATTTCAGTTCTCAATTTGCGAACTTGCATTTCCATTTTAAAGATATTTTTCTTTGTCATTTTTGTGCACAATTCACCAACATCATGAGATTCAGTTGACTCACCAGCCACCATTTCCAGATCATCACCTCCACCATCTCCATGCTGCAGGCCAAACTCCAGACTCTGGGCTTTCCCAGGATCATCAGCCCAGGACCCCTCCCCTCCACCTGGGTCAGAAGCCATGCATAGTCCTAACAGGGAGCTCACAAGCACACGTCTATCCTCTCCTATGGACAAGAATATAACTACTATAATACTGCTCCTATATACAAGAATATAACTACTATAATTATCTTTTTTATTTGAAAACTTGCAACAAATTATTACAATACCTTTGCAATACACTCATAACAGATAAAGAAAATAAACGTATGTCTCTTAATAACATCACAATCATTAAACAAACCATAATATATGAATATTGCTCCAGTATAGATTGTTTCAACTATTTTTCATGATATTATTCTAGACAGTATTACAGGAGAGTTCTTCTTTATTGGTGCCCGGGCAGCATCGCGCACACCACAGATGGGACACGGTCACCACATTTATGACATATAGTGAACCTCTATGTTATAAACGGAGTTCGGGGTAGAAGTCTCCATACAGCAGCTGAGAGTTTCACTGTCCCACTAGATGTGGTGACTGCAGGGACAGGGACACAGCAGGGACATTACTCTGTAGATAAGTCTTTTGTATAAAGATGATATCAGATTTGACCTCAGACAGACGCTGGAATATCGCCTGCCGCCTGCTCCTATTCTTCACACTGTTCACATTAAAAGGGGGTGATTTTCAGCCTCATCCGGGTTACATGTCTTTCCTACTTTTTTTCCTTCTTCCACTACTATGTCCTGTAACACCCCATCTTTTGGTGGACATTGGGGGGTCAGCATCTTCATCCTGAGGTTCGTTGTCTGGGTTGTGTGAGGAGACTTGCTCCATCTCTGCTTCTTCTTCCTGGTCATCTTCTCCCAGCGCACAGTAACGTCCCCCAGTTATCGCCAGCACTGGAGACTCCGGTGATTTCTTTGCAGTAGTGATTTTTTTCCTAGAAGAATTATCTGTTTTACTTCTCCTTTTAACCGTCTGAAATCCCTCCTCATCGATACTGGTCGCTGCGGCTGGATCAGCTGGTTTTTTACTGGTCGCTGCGGCTAGATCTGCTGGTTTTTTACTGGCCGCTGCGGCCGGATCAGCTGGTTCCTTACTGGTCGCTGCGGCTGTATCAGCTGGTTCTTTACTGGTGTTGGGCAGATGTTTAGATGCTTTGGTGACAGAGTGACTGGATATTTTAGTTTTAGCATGACCTCTATTTTCAGTGGCTGGTGACACTTGTGCAGCATCCACAGATGGGACATTCGTCTCTGGAGCAGGGTCTCTGGTACTTTGGCTCACATCATCGTTGGGACTTCCAGGTTCTGGGGTTGTATCTACACATATGGAGACATCCTCCTGCTCTTCCTCCATGGCTTCTTTAAAGGTCTCCTCCTTATTATGTTCTGCATGCGGACACTCCCGGAATGTATGTCCAGGTCCTAAGCACAGGTTACAGATGACAGGCCCTGTACAATCGTCCTTCACATGCCCAAACTGACCACATAGTGAGCACTTAATACGGGAACAGTTGAATGCCAGGTGTCTGCCCCCACATCTATGGCACAGTCGCGGTTGACCAGGGTAGTAACATACGCCTCTCTCCGAGCCCAGGTAGAATGAGTGCGGCAGATGTCTGGTCACTCCATTCTCCTGAACCAGCTGGATCTTGACAGAATATCCTCCATTCCAGATCTCCTCCTCATCATAGATCTTTGTTGGCAGTCTCTTCACCTCACAATATCTGCTCAACCAGTGCTGCAAATCTGCCAGAGCCACCACCTCAGACTGGAACAGGACGGTGGCGGTGACTACCTGGGGTTTAGTCAGCTGGATGACATGTAGATGCTCCCACATCGCGTGCTCCTTTGTATCATTATAAATACTCCAGAACAAGTCTAGACTATATTGCAGCTTGAAACTGATGTCATAATTCCTGCTGGAGGGAACGTGGATCAGAGCGAACACCTCAGAAGCTTTAAACTTCATAAACTCCTTCAACAAAACTTTCCCAATGTAGAGTCTGGAGGGGAGGTTTTCCTCTGGTCCTGAGTACCTGATTCTGACCGCGTTCCTCCTCTGAGGTGCGGGGTTAGGCGGTCTTGTGACGCTGGAGAACAGTCTCCTGTACTGAGGTCTGTCAGCAGGTGGGTCAGGACTGGACCTCTCCTCAGCTGATTGTACTGCAGATCCTCCTGTGTCTGCTCCTGATCGCTGTGTAACCTGCACTCCATTCACCGACACTGCGGACGGCTGAACCTCCAGAACAGGGTCTGCAATGTCCGCCTCAGCCTGTGCCGCTGGTTCATCAGATATCAGACTGTCAATCACCGCGCTGAGCGAGGTCTCACTTATAATATCAGGACATGAGGCACTTTCTTGCTCACTCCCCGGAGTGCCACTCGCATTCACTTCATCAGTACTGCACATAGAGTCTACTGCAGTTAACCCCTCGTCAGCTGGCACACATTTCTCTGCAGCTTTAGCAGCATTTGTGTTGACTGATTGCACAGACCCCACACATGATGAGAGATGTGATCCTCCAGCCACTGCACACTCATATCTTCCAGGATTTCCCTGCTCCACAATATTATACACAGTCTTATAGTCAGTGTCTTTTTTTGCAATGATATTTTTTCTCTTCACAGTTTGGGCTCTGGTCTCCCTTTTGTTCTCAATTGCCCAGTTCTTTATTTTGGGTACTGTGCATGATTCTTTCTGCAATCTCTCCTTCAATATCACCAGCTCACGTGTGCAAACATCCAGACACTCACATTTCATCAGCTTTGCCTTTGGATCAGTCTCTTGGTTAATTTCAGTTCTCAATTTGCGAACTTGCATTTCCATTTTAAAGATATTTTTCTTTGTCATTTTTGTGCACAATTCACCAACATCATGAGATTCAGTTGACTCACCAGCCACCATTTCCAGATCATCACCTCCACCATCTCCATGCTGCAGGCCAAACTCCAGACTCTGGGCTTTCCCAGGATCATCAGCCCAGGACCCCTCCCCTCCACCTGGGTCAGAAGCCATGCATAGTCCTAACAGGGAGCTCACAAGCACACGTCTATCCTCTCCTATGGACAAGAATATAACTACTATAATACTGCTCCTATATACAAGAATATAACTACTATAATACTGCTCCTATATACAAGAATATAACTACTATAATACTGCTCCTATATACAAGAATATAACTATTATAATACTGCCCCCTATATACAAGAATATAACTACTATAATACTGCCCCCTATATACAAGAATATAACTACTATAATACTGCCCCCTATATACAAGAATATAACTACTATAATACTGCCCCTATATACAAGAATATAACTACTATAATACTGCTCCTATATACAATAATATAACTACTATAAGGGCATGACCACACATGGCGGAATTCCTCCGCAACTGTCCGCATCAATGCCGCACCTAATCCGGGTTGCGGATTACGGCTGCGGATCTGCACAAAATGTGCAGAAAATTGATGCGGACTAGCTGCTGCGGACTGCGGGAAAAGTGCTTCCCTTCTCCCTATCAGTGCAGGATAGAGAGAAGGGACAGCACTTTCCCTAGTGAAAGTAAAAGAAATTCATACTTACCGCCCGTTGTCTTTATGACGCGTCCCTCCTTCGGCATCCAGCCCGACCTCCCTGGATGACGCGCCAGTCCATGTGACCGCTGCAGCCTGTGCTTGGCCTGTGATTGGCTGCAGCCGTCACTTACACTGAAACGTCATCCTGGGAGGCCGGACTGGAGACAGAAACAGGGAGTTCTCGGTAAGTATGAACTTATATGTTTTTTTACAGATACATGTATATTGAGATCGGTAGTCACTGTCCCGGGTGCAGAAACAGTTACTGCCGATCGCTTAACTCTTTCAGCACCCTGGACAGTGACTATTTACTGACGTCTCCTAGCAACGCTCCCGTCATTACGGGAGCCCCATTGACTTCCTCAGTCTGGCTGTAGACCTAGAAATACATAGGTCCAGCCAGAATGAAGAAATGTCAAGTAAAAAAAGCAAGACGCATCCGCAGCACACATGACATGTGCATGACAGCTGCGGACTTCATTGCGGAACTTTGAATCTCCATTGAAGTCAATGGAGAAATTCCGCCATGAGTCCGCCACTGCTCCGCAACAGACAGAGCATGCTGCGGACACCAAATTCCGCTCCGCAGCCTATGCTCCGCAGCGGAATTGTACGCATCGTGTAAACGAACACTGCTAAATTAAAGTGAAAGTCAATGTAGAAACGGCTCCGCTGCGGATTAACGCTGCGGAGTGTCCGCAGCGGAATTTAAGTGCAATTCCGCCATGTGTGAACCCGCCCTAATACTGCCCCTATATATAAGAATATAACTACTATAATACTGCCTCCTATATACAAGAATATAACTACTATAATACTGCCCCTATATACAAGAATATAACTACTATAATACTGCCCCCTATATACAAGAATATAACTACTATAATACTGCTCCTATATACAAGAATATAACTACTATAATACTGCTCCTATATACAAGAATATAACTACTATAATACTGCCTCCTATATACAAGAATATAACTACTATAATACTGCTCCTATATACAAGTATATAACTACTATAATACTGCCCCCTATATACAAGAATATAACTACTATAATACTGCCTCCTTTATACAAGAATATAACTACTATAATACTGCCTCCTTTATACAAGAATATAACTACTATAATACTGCCCCCTATATACAAGAATATAACTACTATAATACTGCCCCCTATATACAAGAATATAACTACTATAATACTGCCTCCTTTATACAAGAGTATAACTACTATAATACTGCCCCTATATACAAGAATATAACTACTATAATACTGCTCCCTATATACAAGAATATAACTACTATAATACTGCCCCCGATATACAAGAATATAACTACTATAATACTGCCCCTATATACAAGAATATAACTACTATAATACTGCTCCTATATACAAGAATATAACTACTATAATACTGCCCCTATATACAAGAATATAACTACTATAATACTGCCCCCTATATACAAGAATATAACTACTATAATACTGCTCCTATATACAAGAATATAACTACTATAATACTGCTCCTATATACAAGAATATAACTACTATAATACTGCCTCCTATATACAAGAATATAACTACTATAATACTGCTCCTATATACAAGAATATAACTACTATAATACTGCCCCCTATATACAAGAATATAACTACTATAATACTGCCTCCTTTATACAAGAATATAACTACTATAATACTGCCCCCTATATACAAGAATATAACTACTATAATACTGCTCCCTATATACAAGAATATAACTACTATAATACTGCTCCCTATATACAAGAATATAACTACTATAATACTGCCCCCTATGTACAAGAATATAACTACTATAATACTACTCCTATATACAAGAATATAACTACTATAATACTGCCTCCTTTATACAAGAATATAACTACTATAATACTGCCCCTATATACAAGAATATAACTACTATAATACTACTCCTATATACAAGAATATAACTACTATAATACTGCCTCTATATACAAGAATATAACTACTATCATACTGCATCCTATATACAAGAATATAACTACTATAATACTGCTCCCTATGTACAAGAATATAACTACTATAATACTGCTCCTATATACAAGAATATAACTACTATAATACTGGCCCTATATACAAGAATATAACTACTATAATACTGCCCCCTATGTACAAGAATATAACTACTATAATACTGCCCCCGATATACAAGAATATAACTACTATAACACTGCCCCCTATATACAAAAATATAACTACTATAATACTGCCGCCTATATACAAGAATAGAACTACTATAATACTGCACCCTATATACAAGAATATAACTACTATAATACTGCTCCTATATAAAAGTATATAACTACTATAATACTGCCCCCGATATACAAGAATATAACTACTATAACACTGCCCCCTATATACAAAAATATAACTACTATAATACTGCCGCCTATATACAAGAATAGAACTACTATAATACTGCCCCTATATACAAGAATATAACTACTATAATACTACTCCTATATACAAGAATATAACTACTATAATACTGCCCCTATATACAAGAATATAACTACTATAATACTGCCCCCTATATACCAGAATATAACTACTATAATACTGCCCCCTATATACAAGAATATGACTACTATAATACTGCTCCTATATACAAGAATATAACTACTATAATACTGCCCCCTATATACAAGAATATAACTACTATAATACTGCCCCCGATATACAAGAATATAACTACTATAACACTGCCCCCTATATACAAGAATATAACTACTATAATACTGCCCCCTATATACAAGAATATAACTACTATAATACTGCCCCCGATATACAAGAATATAACTACTATAACACTGCCCCCTATATACAAGAATATAACTACTATAATACTGCTCCCTATATACAAGAATATAACTACTATAATACTGCTCCTATATACAAGAATATAACTACTATAATACTGCCCCTATATACAAGAATATAACTACTATAATACTACTCCTATATACAAGAATATAACTACTATAATACTGCTCCTATATACAAGAATATAACTACTATAATACTGGCCCTATATACAAGAATATAACTACTATAATACTGCCCCCTATGTACAAGAATATAACTACTATAATACTGCCCCTATATACAAGAATATAACTGCTATAATACTGCTCCCTATATACAAGAATATAACTACTATAATACTGCCTCCAATATACAAGAATATAACTACTATAATACTGCTCCTATATACAAGAATATAACTACTATAATACTGCCCCTATATACAAGAATATAACTACTATAATACTGCTCCTATATACAAGAATATAACTACTATAATACTGCCCCCTATATACAAGAATATAACTACTATAATACTGCCCCCTATATACAAGAGTATAACTACTATAATACTGCCATTATATACAAGAATATAACTAGTATAATACTGCCCCCTATATACAAGAATATAACTACTATAATACTGCCCCTATATACAAGAATATAACTACTATAATACTGCCCCCGATATACAAGAATATAACTACTATAACACTGCCCCCTATATACAAAAATATAACTACTATAATACTGCCGCCTATATACAAGAATAGAACTACTATAATACTGCCCCTATATACAAGAATATAACTACTATAATACTACTCCTATATACAAGAATATAACTACTATAATACTGCCCCTATATACAAGAATATAACTACTATAATACTGCCCCCTATATACAAGAATATAACTACTATAATACTGCCCCCTATATACAAGAATATAACTACTATAATACTGCCTCCTATATACAAGAATATAACTACTATAATACTGCCCCCTATATACAAGAATATAACTAGTATAATACTGCCCTCTATATACAAGAATATAACTACTATAATACTGCCCCTATATACAAGAATATAACTACTATAATACTGCCCCTATATACAAGAATATAACTACTATAATACTGCCCCTATATACAAGAATATAACTACTATAATACTGCTCCTATATACAAGAATATAACTACTATCATACTGCCTCCTATATACCAGAATATAACTACTATAATACTGCTCCTATATACAAGAATATAACTACTATAATACTGCTCCTATATACAAGAATATAACTACTATAATACTGCCCCCTATATACAAGAATATAACTACTATAATACTGCCCCCTATATACAAGAATATGACTACTATAATACTGCCCCCGATATACAAGAATATAACTACTATAATACTGCCCCCTATATACAAGAATATAACTACTATAATACTGCCCCCTATATACAAGAATATGACTACTATAATACTGCCCCCGATATACAAGAATATAACTACTATAATACTGCCCCCGATATACAAGAATATAACTACTATAACACTGCCCCCTATGGATAAGTCTTTAGATCAGGAGTGTGGCTATATGTGATTCTTCCCTTTAGTTCCCGTGTACAGAGGTGATTGGCTGTGTTACCCCCTCTTGATACGCACGCTTCCTGTGGAGGATATGGATTACAGATGTATTTTCCAGGATGATATGGATAACGCTGTGGAGTCTCGAGTCCACGTTTCCTTTATTAAGGGTAAGACCGTTACAGTCATTGATTAGTTATTTTTTGGGCTCGGCCACTATTTAGTAAGAGGTCATGTTCAGGGGACAAGTCCTATAAAGCCGTGTTCCAGTTGTGTTATTTTAAATATATCTGTGCCTGAAAATTAGGTACTTTATATCCTGTACCTTTTTATCCTGTGTTATTAGGTCACAGCTATGATCTGTGACTTCTGCTTAAATGAATTATCTATTGGGAGTCTAAGATAAATTTTAAATCAATCTTGTCTCCAGCTCGATCCTTTTTCATGCTTTACACTACAGCTCTGCTCCATGAGGTCACAGCGATAATCTGTGACTCCTCTTTATCTGCTTTGTTTTTTTGAGTTGAAGGTAGTTGTAGTCCCATTCAAAGCTCTGGCTGCTGTTATCTCACTCTTGCTTTACACTGCAGCTCTGCTTCATTAGGACCCAGCTATGATTAGTGACCCCAGCTTAGCTGCTGTGTCTATTGGAGTCAGAGGTAGTGAATCCACCTTTTTGTTTCATCAGAGGCACAGGCAGCTGCTTGTTTCTTCTCCCATGCTTTACAATGAAGCTCTTCTTTTTCAGATTGGCTTCTGTGTATAAGCACAAGCTCCCCAAGACGTCAGTGAATGGAGAGTCAGTTTTTTGTTCAATTCACTTTTTTTTTCACATTAATGAGGTTATTAAAGCTGTAATGAATCTGTATTGAGCAGCGCGGCTCTCAGCCAAATAATATAATTTCCACCTCACGCATCTTCTGTATTTACTGTCCAGGCACAGACGCGTTTTGTTCTGATGACAGTGATGGAAGATGGAAGGTGACTAAAGCCGGATACGACGCTGAAATCCTCTGTGCCAGCGGTAAAACAGGAACAATTACCAGAAGCTGTTTAATGAATGGTCAGTGGGCGAGTCCACGACCCTCTTGTGCGGACACCGGGCTCCGGACTCTATTTCAGCAGGCTCAGGTCAGTCCATTACCTGCTCTACAACCCGGGATAGTCATCGGATTATTAACATATCATCTCCATGAGTGACTATGTAAATTATTTTCTTTATCTTGCACTGATTTTGAGCTACATTCTGGCTTATACTCCAGTCACATCCAAAGCTGCACTTAAAATTGAAGCTGGCTGCCATGTGTCAGGTCTAGATACAATTTAGCTGAGAAACCATAATACACTCCGGTAGCTTGCATGATGAGAGATATTTTCATATTAAATCACTAACACACACACACTGTATCTTCTCCTCTTAACCAGAAGCTGTTGGTATTAAGAGGTTAATGTCTGCAACCTTAGACAATTGGAAATGCAGCTCTGGATGGGACTAGAGTATTAGATATGTAATTCAGTACAAAATAAGTAAAGCCGAGGATTCTGAGATGTTCATAATTGCAGCTTCACTAAAGTGTCATGTTTCTTCTATTCTTCCGTCAGAGGCTCGGCGGCGGACTGGGAATACCGGAGTCAGATATTCCACTGACGATGAAGAGATTAAGGAACTACACGATGTCAAGCCTAAACTACATCAGCCAGGCCTCCGATATTATCACTATGGTGGAGACCATAAGAGTGCTCTCCATGACTGCTGTAGAACATAACATCCAGCTCTACGCCGCTACCATGGCGGTAAGTATGAACGGGATGAAAGCGCGACACACTCATATATATATATATATATATACACACACACACATACATACCACATCACTTGTAGTTCCCCTTCTTTAACTTTTATCAGTCCCTAAATACTCACCTCTGTCTTCTTGGATTTGTAAGAAACCAACAATGGTCACCACCACCACCAACTACTCTACTCCTGGTTTCCACGACCCTTAGGTTGTACTTGTTACGAGTCTCAGCAGGACTGCTGCTAATCAAGGATTTCAGTTCTCTGTTTGGTAGCCTTTGGTCTGAGTCTGGATTTGGTCATCATTTATCTTTGCCTGGTTAATTAGGGTGGAGTACTTTTCATGGGCTTATATATACTTCAGGGCTGGATTACCCAGGTGCTGGTTATACTGTTTCTGGCATGTGCTAGCTGTCTTCAGATTCTTGTTTGTGACTTTGTTCTTGTATATGTGTTTGTTTATACTCTGCAACCTGTTGGTTTTCTGAGAGATCTAGTTTTTGTATAGTGGTCTAACATGTATCCTGGGATCAGTAGGATCTCTGGCTTGTTTTCCTGCATTTGGTCTGCTGCCAAGCTGTTGTCTTACCCTTCTGTGGATTAGTATTCAGATTGGGTCAGTCAGTGCTGTGAATTCTTGTCCACTGTCTGTTATCGGCTTGCATATTATTCGTCTGCCATCCACTCCATTTGTACATCGTCTCCACCTTCTACTGCCTTCGGTGATCGGTTCCGCTCATCCATTGGGGAGTTACTTGTGCCTTTCGTTTTCTATGTTGATACGGGCTTCACCCATGTGCTAGCAATTGTCTGGTGGTGCGGTCTTGAGCACCATCACCGGCGTAACAGTACACTTATTTGGGCAGGATTGTCTCCTCTTCACGTATAATGCTTTTGTATGAATTTGTTGATGTTTTTGGAGATCATGGATTGATTTTCTTCTTCCCTCCATCCAGGATCTTGTTGCTGTGTGTAGTCAGCTGCTGAGTTTTAACATCGAGACCTTCTGGTCACAAGCACTTACAGGAGAACCTTCCCTCAGTTCTATGTTCCTGCAGTCAGTCGAAAATATATCCAGACTTTTTGATCCAGACTCAAACATCTTCACGTTCTTCCAGCCCAACGTCCAAATGAGGACCGCGGTCACGAACCAATTAGAATGGATCGACTACGACACATCCTTCAACACAACACCCAACATTGCAGTGGTCATAAAAGATATTGCATTGAGGAACCGTAGTAACGTCATTGTGATAAATATGGTCCTTAGGAACCTCGGCAAAATTCTTCCTTTGAATTTTGGAGACAGCGTGAAAGGATATGGCCACAGTGTTGGAAGCGACGTTGTAGTCAACACCATTAAGATTGGGAACCAGACTTTGACGCAAGCCAAATTAGATATGGTTTTCGTTCGTAGGAAGGACCCCAACAAGACAGAAATTGCTACTGCTCAATGTGTATTTTGGGACAACAGTCTGTTTGAAGGCGCTGGAGGATGGTCAACAGAAGGCTGCCAGACATTCCTTGTAAACGACAGTGTTGTCTGCAGATCTAGACATATGGCGGCCTTCTCGGTCTTGAGGTCACTTGGTGTTTTCGAGGATGAGGGATCAGAGACTTTCAGCCAGGTTGGAGTTAGTTTGTCCATCCTGTCTCTACTCATATCCATCGTAGTCTACATCATAGAGTGGAAGTTTGTGGTGAAGGACGATATTACGTTTTATCGCCAGGTGGCCTTGATCAACATTTGCGCGTCCATGTTGATTGCGGATGTTTGGTTCTTAGTATCTACTTTCATAACCGAGAGCCACAACAACGAGCTGTGCATCTCAGCCGCCTTCTTCCAGCACTTCTTCTATCTCGCCACATTATTCTGGATGTTTTTCCAGGGGCTCATTCTCCTTTACCTGCTAGTCTTCACCTTTCTCCAGCTCATCAAAGTTGCTGTGACTTTGGCCATGGTGGGGATCGGCTATATCTGTCCACTCATCGTTGCCAGTGTGACGATAATTATGGATTATCCAAAAGAAGGTTATATTCAAGAGGGGAGTTGTTTTTTGAATCGAGAAGACGGAGCCGTATTTGCCTTTTCCGGGCCCGTTCTTCTGGTGGTTGTACTGAACTCCTTCACCATTGGTGTGATGGTCTGGAAATTATTACATCCTCCTGCCCCTGAGAAGCCAGAGGAAGACGACAGAAAATCCTTGGTGGCCAAGGCGCTTACAATTTTAACATCTGTGTTTGGCATAACCTGGCTTCTGGAGACCTCTACATTGCTAGAGGAGGTCCATGAATACTTTCCTTACGTTCTTCAGATCCTTAATTCTTTCCAGGTAAGATCTGGTAACCAATACCATAAATATTATATTCTTTATCATATAGCAGCATTCCAAGAAACGCAGGCTCAAGGAACTCCTCGCCAATAATACACGAGTGTTTTTCATCTATGAATTCGGAAAATTTCCAAATATAAGTAAACAATTTCCTCTCAAAAATATTAGTCATTAGTCATCTACACCTCAGGTTTTCAACCTGTGGTACACGTGCCCCATGGGGTACACGCCACGTTCGGAAGGGGTACTTGCACTGTCCTCATGCTATGGTTTTACTAGAGTCTTCGCAGTACAGAGGAGCAGGGACTCTTAGTGCGTGAAGTCACCTTCTTTGGCCATAGTGGTTGATTTTTATCCAGTGCTGGTATCTACCTCCAGTTACGTATATCTTAGTCTGGGTAGGTTTTATACCCCTGGTGCCACATAAGTAGTTGATTTTATTTTGATGTCCGGTATTGGTTGGTGTATCTACATGTATAATATCCGGTCCGGTGTCCAAGAGGAAATTGGTTTCTTGTAGATAAACTCCCTTCAACCTCATGTCTTACTTCTTCTTCTTCAGGGCTTGGTCATCTTGATCTTTGGATGTCTCCTGGACAAGAAAGTAAGTGGATAAATATTATCGAACTTGCAGCGAGATAAACATGGAGGTCATGAATCTCACTGGTGGCGGATATTTAGAGTCTTATTTATCCTTTCAGATTCGGGAAACGTTGTACAAAGGATTCCAAAAACTTCAAGCTCAATTTCCATTTCTGGCCTGCGGTGAAGAGAACTCCTACAATGTGGTAAGGCGATCATCGTCCTCAACGGTTACCATAGGGAAATGAACGGCGTGAAAATCCCAAAGTAAATCCGATGGAGTGAACGGTGCTATACGGAGTACCAAGGCTCCTTGGATTTGGGTAACACGACGGGCCGAGCTCCCAGACACAACCGACATCTTTACGTCAGACGATATGTTAAAATAGATTTCTCCTTTACTGACCCGGATCTACCCTATCGGATCACCCTACCTAGCCGGAGTCAAGTCCCTACACAAAGGGGGACTCCAACCTGTATATCTGGTACAAAAGTTGGGACCAAGATAAATAAATTACCTTCAACACGTGCACAACAATGGGTAGGCTGAGAATGATTGAGAAAATACCGACGCGTCCAGAGTTGCGGCTCTGATTGACAAAAATAGATGTAGCAAACTGGGTTCCAACGCGTTTCCCCTGAAAGTTGGCAGGTTCATCAGGGACCCAAACTAATAATCAAAATAGACTAAGTGTCAAATGACAAGATCAACGCTTGATGTGATAGTTGGTAGTCCAAAACGAGTAGAATTATGTCAATCGGCAAACAAAACATACGTAACGTGTGGGTTCGGGTGGTATCACTCACGTCACCGTATTGAACCCCTTCCCGACATTTGACGTATGGTTACGTCGCAGCCGCGTAGGGGGAAGTATGGGCTCACGGTGTGAACTCACACCATACGATGCAGGTGTCAGCTGTATGTTACCGCTGACACTACACAGTAAACGAGCAGGATCCCGCTTATTTAACCCGTTAAATGCCACAGTCAATAGCTACCGCAGCATTTAAATTGTCAGAAAGAGGGGGACGACCCCCTCTAGCAGCTCATCGCGCACCCCCCCCCCACAATGAAATCGTGCGGTTGCGACGTCAGCCTGGGGGCCTAATGAAGGTCCGCCATCTTTGTGCTCCTACTAAGGCCCGGCAGGGCTTAATAGATGCTGGTCAGAAAGACGATATACTGTAATACATTAGTAATGCAGTATATAGTGCAAGCGATCCAACGATCACTGGTTGAAATACCCTTGGGGAGCTAATAAAAAAGAAAAAATATAATAAAAAAAAAAAAAAAAATTGTAAAACACCAGAATCTCTATTTTTAGGTCACCTAATCTCCCCAAAAAGATGTGAAATTAAAAAAAAAAATTTAAAAAAAGTGATCAAAACTTTACATGTACCCCAAAATGGTGTCATTAAAAACTAGTTTATCCCGCAAAAAAATAAGCCCTCACCCCACTTAAATCAACGGAAAAATAAAGTTCTGGCTCTCAGAATTTGGCGACACAAAATACATTAAATTTATTCCACTTCATTTTTTACCTTGTAAAAAGTTATAAAATAAAGAAAAAAAACAAAAACTACATATATTTGGTATCGCTGTAATTATATTGACCCGCAGAATAAAGTTAACCTGCTGTTTTAATTGCACAGTGAATTCCGTAAAAACGAAACGCAAAAAACAAAATGGAGGAATCTTTTTTTCATTAAAATCTGACAGTGGTTTACGACGGGAAGGGGTTAATACAGGATAGGAGATTTGAGGACGCCATCCGTTCACAAGGGGGCTGCAAGGCCAAATCAATTCCGGAATCCCCCGTTGCAGGGAGCGATAACGGTTCATGTAAGAGAAAGTCCAGACTAGATTTGGCCCATTATGAGTTTTCCTTGCAGTCCATGGTCCTCTTTTTGGTCTACGTGCCGTCCATAGTCCCTACCGTCCCTGGATATTATTAACTTTTTCCTATCTTCTAACACGGCATCGTGGGGGAAAAACCAATGGTGGCGATTGGGAAAACTTCTAGAGAAGACAAACCCTCCCTTGTGCTGTGTGGAGATTGGATGGAGTCTGATGAGCGGCGATTACCGAGCACGCCCAACACAACACCATATGGCACTCTCGAAAGAGTAGGGAGTCCGAGAGTCCAAAAGAAGAACTTCAAAATTGGTGGCCCCTTGCTGGGAGATTGGCTGATTCTAGCAAATAAAGATTGACGATCCCATTACAAAAAGATTTGCATAGAATCTAGAGTCCAGGATCTCGACCGGCACATCTGAAGACGAAGACGAGGAAGAAAGTCCCACCACTAAAAGTCTTTGTATTCTTGTCTTCCAGGAGCAGAAGAGCGAACCAAAAACTTCAGAGATTTACCAACAGATGGATATCAGCTGATGCCGTCCCATCTCAAGCAAAATCATCAGGGACCCGCTCTGCCCTCCTCTGTAAGGACCGTTTAAGTCCTGGAAATGATTGGGTGGGCAAAAAATAAAAAAAATGTGTATAGATCCATAATAACAGGGATGTCTTATAGCAAGCTAAAAAATATAAATAAAGTACCAGTGAAAACTTTGTTTCGCTACTCTTGTCCCAACCCTCATTTACATAAATGTCTCATACTCTAAGTTTTAAATACAGCTTTGGGTGTGACTAGTTTTGTCTGGCAGCAAAACCTCACATCTCACTGCTGCCTCCTGCCAGGTCAGCGTTTGCAGAGGATACCCTCTGCTGTGTTGCATGATGGGAGATAGAGCGCATACACCAGACATGAAAAAACCAGAAGTCAAATCTTCTCGACTACAAAGAATAGTTCACTGGATTAGCCCAAAAGTTTATATTCCAGGAAAGTCAATGCAAAAAGAGAACCAGAATTTTTGGTTGTAGATAAGTGTTTTTGTGATTTTAAAAAAAAAAAATAAAAAAAAACACAAAAGAAAAAAAACAAAACATTTCTGCTCAAAAGAAACGGACACATTTTTTTCAATTTTTTTTTTTTTATTAATTCCTGAAAAATTCTGCTTCTCTCCTCACTTTCTCAGGCACAAACTCAGTCCCTGAAGTGGTTTTGTATTTTCTACACACGCTCTGAAAGTAGCTGCGGTTATAAGGCAACAGGAATAGTTCATTGCCAGCACATTGCTAAGAAAGCAGGGAACCGCCATGGGCCCGTGGTTGACCCCACATGTGGTAATAAACAGCAGAGAAGCCGGTGGGACTTGTCCTGTGCTCCGTATAAATCCCTCACTTATTTCCAAATTTGCAGACAAGGCAACTAAGAAAAAATTTTATTATTTACAGCGCTGCAAAATGGGAAGGAGACATTCATAGTTATTAGTGCATAGCTCTGGTGTTTCTCATGATGCAGTAATACAGGGTCAGGTTACTGGGGATAAGCCTCTACAATCATCCCATGGCCCTGCAAGTGGAAAAAAATAAAATAAAAAATAATTAAAAACAATTCTATTAACATACAAGTCTTACAGGCAGGACATGGTGCAAGGTAAATGCCATAAACTTTTTATAGTAAAAAGTCAAATGGTCTAAAAATGTAATTAGTTCATTACCATATACACTGAAGGGAGCGGGAGGTTACCTGGGGCATCGCAAAATAGACACTATACAAAAACTGCAAACTAACCGGGGAGAAAGGGAAAAGAGGAAACTCATGGGGAGGGGGGTGTGGAACGGAAACTGACGGTGTGCTGGCCAGACCGGTAAGGTTATGTTCATGTCACATTTCTTTGGCGGGACGCAATATATACGCGCTGTCGTCACTTCGATGGGATAAACAACAGCGCAAATATTCCCATCAAGTATGACAATCTACAACACAGGCTCCGGAGCAGACTTATACAGCTGAACGCTGCCCCACAGATGGAAGGGAGTTTTCCCCATGATAACACTGATTGTCCATACACCATGTCTGATAGGTGAGGTGGGGTTTCCAAACATTGAGACCCCCCCCCCCCCCCCCACCATGCTAAGAACATAGGGGCTGCCGCTTTTTGCACACCATGAGTGACATTTACTACAGACAAGTCTCCAGGAACACAGGACAGAACAATTCGAGCAGGGGGAGAGAAGAATAAATATAGTAGACGGGGAGTCACGAGAGCCGGATACACCGGCCCAGGTTATAGAGAGAGAGCCGTATACACCGGCCCAGGTTATAGAGAGAGAGCCGTATACACAGGCCCAGGTTATAGAGAGAGAGCCGTATACACCGGCCCAGGTTATAGAGAGCCGTATACACCGGCCCAGGTTAGAGAGCCGTATACACCGGCCCAGGTTAGAGAGCCGTATACACCGGCCCAGGTTATAGAGAGCCGTATACACCGGCCCAGGTTATAGAGAGCCGTATACACCAGCCCAGGTTAGAGAGCCGTATACACAGGCCCAGGTTATAGGGAGCCGTATACACAGGCCCAGGTTATAGGGAGCCGTATACACCGGCCCAGGTTATAGAGAGAGAGAGCCGTATACACCGGCCCAGGTTATAGAGAGAGAGCCGTATACACCGGCCCAGGTTATAGAGAGAGAGCCGTATACACCGGCCCAGGTTATAGAGAGAGAGCCGTATACACCGGCCCAGGTTATAGAGAGAGAGCCGTATACACCGGCCCAGGTTATAGAGAGAGAGCCGTATACACCGGCCCAGGTTATAGAGAGCCGTATACACCGGCCCAGGTTAGAGAGAGAGCCGTATACACCGGCCCAGGTTAGAGAGAGAGAGCCGTATACACCGGCCCAGGTTAGAGAGAGAGAGCCGTATACACCGGCCCAGGTTAGAGAGAGAGAGCCGTATACACCGGCCCAGGTTAGAGAGAGAGCCGTATACACCGGCCCAGGTTAGAGAGAGAGCCGTATACACCAGACACTTCCTCATATCGGGATGACCAGAACCGCTCACGGATAATTCTGTATCACACAACATATCAAAATAGAAAAGTATTTACCCCCTTTGACTTTTTATGGTGTAGGACTCTGTACAGGGATTTACAGTCCTGACAATTATTAACCCCCAGCCGTACAGTTTTATGTCAGTCCCATTATTAGTCAAACCAAGGATAATATCAGGACATAAGGAGGTCAGAACAATCCAAGCAGCTCTGACAAGAGCAAAGAAAAGTCCTAGTGAGGGGCCGGACACGAGAAAAGTCCTAGTGAGGGGCCGGACACGAGAAAAGTCCTAGTGAGGGGCCGGACACGAGAAAAGTCCTAGTGAGGGGCCGGACACGAGAAAAGTCCTAGTGAGGGGCCGGACACGAGAAAAGTCCTAGTGAGGGGCCGGACACGAGAAAAGTCCTAGTGAGGGGCCGGACACGAGAAAAGTCCTAGTGAGGGGCCGGACACGAGAAAAGTCCTAGTGAGGGGCCGGACACGAGAAAAGTCCTAGTGAGGGGCCGGACACGAGAAAAGTCCTAGTGAGGGGCCGGACACGAGAAAAGTCCTAGTGAGGGGCCGGACACGAGAAAAGTCCTAGTGAGGGGCCGGACACGAGAAAAGTCCTAGTGAGGGGCCGGACACGAGAAAAGTCCTAGTGAGGGGCCGGACACGAGAAAAGTCCTAGTGAGGGGCCGGACACGAGAAAAGTCCTAGTGAGGGGCCGGACACGAGAAAAGTCCTAGTGAGGGGCCGGACACGAGAAAAGTCCTAGTGAGGGGCCGGACACGAGAAAAGTCCTAGTGAGGGGCCGGACACGAGAAAAGTCCTAGTGAGGGGCCGGACACGAGAGAAGTCCTAGTGAGGGGCCGGACACGAGAAAAGTCCTAGTGAGGGGCCGGACACGAGAAAAGTCCTAGTGAGGGGCCGGACACGAGAAAAGTCCTAGTGAGGGGCCGGACACGAGAAAAGTCCTAGTGAGGGGCCGGACACGAGAAAAGTCCTAGTGAGGGGCCGGACACGACAAAAGTCCTAGTCAGGGAATGAAAAGTTTTAAAACTTTCTAATATACTTTGTATTTCAAAGTTCTCACCATTTTTAATATATTGGTTTGCTACCTGTGAATGTAAACGAGAGTTCATTCACTGACAGCAAACCCCTACATATCTAGACCTGCTCTCAGCTGATGGATAGAATTGTATCAGTCCAGGTAATGCTGTGAGATGAACACACAGGAGCAGCTGCAGCAATAGTTTGCTACAATGTGTCAGTCTATAGTCCCGGCTGTTTTGCTCACAGAGCATTGTCTAGACAGGACTGGATTTCTACGTGTGAACAGACCAGGTACTCGGACGATCAGTCCTCACCCTCTGAACCGCTCGCCCCGGTATAGTGACGTATAAGAACATGCTATATAATGTAGCAGAGCTCACCTGTCCTCCGGCTGCACACGCTGCCACCAGTCCGTACTGTCCTCCCTCCTTCTTCAGCCGGTGGGCGGCTGCCATGACGAGCCGGCAGCCCGTAGCTCCAAACGGGTGACCCAAGGACAGCGAACCACCCCAAACGTTAAGCTTCTCCAAGGCGGGAGCTCCGACCTGAAACGCAGCAGATCTCATTATGATCCAGAAACGGATATCAGCCTGCGAATAATCACCACAGCAAAAATTCCAATAATCCGGCACTCGAGACCATTATAGAGCAGGAGCCTCCACATCTGAGGATCACAGACAGGTTGGAAACGCGTCGGCAGGATATCACCAATATCACTATACCGACGTCCACGTCACAGACCGCCCCGTGATCCAACACTCACAGATCTGCTGTGGTCCCCTATACAAGGAAATTCCTGCTAATCCGGCATGCAGCAGTCCCATGCCAGATTAGCAGCAGTCCCATGCCAGTATAGAGGAACGTTACTCCGGTATATACACGTCATAGCCTCACCTTGGTCTTTCGTCCCATACAGTTCTGTGCAAACCAGTCAGACTCCATTGCTTTGAGATTGGCGATGATCTGTCCCTGCGGAAGGAGAGGACGGATTTATTATTATGATGAGCGCAGAAAATACACAGAATATTCAGCCAATGAGAGCAGAGCTCTGAGCTACGTATACATTACAGACAGGCGGGCAGCCTGGCGTCACTGGTCAGTCCCCAGGTTATATATAGTCCATGCCAGGACTGTACGGTCAGTCCCCAAGTTATATATAGTCCATGGCAGGACTGCACGGTCAGTCCCCAAGTTATATATAGTCCATGCCAGGACTGTACGGTCAGTCCCCAGGTTATATATAGTCCATGCCAGGACTGTACGGTCAGTCCCCAGGTTATATATAGTCCATGCCAGGACTGTACGGTCAGTCTACAGGTTATATATAGTCCATGGCAGGACTGCACGGTCAGTCCCCAGGTTATATATAGTCCATGCCAGGACTGTACGGTCAGTCTACAGGTTATATATAGTCCATGCCAGGATTGTACGGTCAGTCTACAGGTTATATATAGTCCATGGCAGGACTGTACGGTCAGTCTACAGGTTATATATAGTCCATGCCAGGACTGTACGGTCAGTCTACAGGTTATATATAGTCCATGGCAGGACTGCACGGTCAGTCCCCAGGTTATATATAGTCCATGCCAGGACTGTACGGTCAGTCTACAGGTTATATATAGTCCATGCCAGGATTGTACGGTCAGTCTACAGGTTATATATAGTCCATGGCAGGACTGTACGGTCAGTCTACAGGTTATATATAGTCCATGGCAGGACTGTACGGTCTGTCCCCAGGTTATATATAGTCCATGCCAGGACTGTACGGTCAGTCCCCAGGTTATATATAGCCCATGCCAGGACTGCACGGTTAGTCCCCAGGTTATATATAGTCCATGCCAGGACTGTACGGTCTGTCCCCAGGTTATATATAGTCCATGCCAGGACTGTACGGTCAGTCCCCAGGTTATATATAGCCCATGCCAGGACTGTACGGTTAGTCCCCAGGTTATATATAGTCCATGCCAGGACTGTACGGTCAGTCCCCAGGTTATATATAGTCCATGCCAGGATTGTACGGTCAGTCCCCAGGTTATATATAGTCCATGCCAGGATAACACTAATGTGCGCCTGTCTCTTTAAAGGTCTTTCTACTATACCAGGCAGGACCCGGCAGATGGCTCCGTTTTTGCATTGAATTACCCTGAGCAAACAGAGATACTACAAAATAAATGCAGGTGTCTGATGTGCTGCGCTGAGTGCAGGATCAGTAAATACAAGCACAGGAAAGGACTCGACCCCTCGATCCTGCCAAAATCTCACCCACACAGAGCCCCGACCCGCACCCGGCACATGGAAATCACCTGAAGGGCCGCTCCGCTCGTGGAAACTACGGACATCGCGCAATAAAAAGCTTCTTCAGCCTCCGAATAGACTTTGTGTTTCAATTCCTCAGGATATTTTTTTTTTTTTTTTTTTTTTGCTGTCAGTGAATTAAAATTATTATTTTTTTATATTCAGGCGCTAGAATACCTGTCCTGACCTAATATTTCTAATAGCTGAGGGTTTGTTGCAATGTATCAGTCTAGACAATCTTCTGTGAGCTGAACACATTTCGGTCTGGAGTCCAGGCTATTCAGCTCACGGGGGATTGTCTGGACCGGATACAAACCCTCAGCTGTGAAACATTAGTTCAGGATGATTTTTTTAACCTCTGAAAGTAAAATAAGTTCTCATTCACTAACAGCTAGCAGAGATCTTAAAAAAAAAATAAAAAAATGTACGGAGTTGAAAAGCTGCAGAACGTCTCTGATCCAGCTTGACTGACATCAGACTGGACGAGTTCTTTATATAGTAACACCGACACCTCCCGTCCAGACCAAACGCCGCAGAGAAGCCGGGAGAGTTCTATTCACAGACAGATATCAGGAAGCTCCACCGTGTAACTTCATGCAGGGGTAGTGGAGGAGGACAGATGGAGGAACTCTCCAGCGGGGTTATAGAAAGTGGATCTGGGGACTAGAACGAACGCAATTCTAGAAAATCCAGTCCACACTGCACCTTTTTCAGGGCACGCTGTTTCTTTAAATCTCTATTTCTCACGGTTTTCCCATCCACTGGCCGCCAGTCAACGACGCAGCACCCGCCAGTCAACGACGCAGCACCCGCCAGTCAACGACGCAGCACCCGCGGCCGCCAGTCAACGACGCAGCACCCGCCAGTCAACGACGCAGCACCCGCCAGTCAACGACGCAGCACCCGCCAGTCAACGACGCAGCACCCGCGCCCGCCAGTCTACATACACACAGATCTAGAAGACGGAGTTTTATCTTACGGCAAAGGCTTCATGGAACTCGAAGACGTCGATGTCAGCCACGGTGAGGCCGGCCTTCTCCAGCACTTTGGGGGTCGCGTAGGTCGGGCTGAGATACAAAAACAAGATACAGATCAGTGACCCCCTTTATACTGCGGCTGCCGCTATCCTAGGCGGAGTTCACACGTCGCAGATCTCGCTAAGGGTAAAATCTGCGAGGTGCGAATTCAGCCTTAGAGTTGACCCCATAGGTGATCTAATTGTATATTGGTGGGGAACGTATGGAGAGGCCACGGCTCGCTCAGCTGTTTCCACGACTCCCATAGGATGTAATAGAAAGAACCGCGCGCGCACCGCCTCGCCATTGATTCTCTGTCTGGACGCATCGGCCGTCACTAGACAGGACCCCGGTTATGGAGAGTCACAGAGACGGACCGTGGCTCTCAGCTCGGAGCCTCACCCTGTGCATTGTGGGTACTCACCCCAGCAGGAGCTGATCTTTGGGGTCCTGTGACACATACACAAAGTCCCTGTGAAGAGGAAACACAGTGTCAGTCTCCGGTTGTGGGGTGTTATGTCTCCCCGGTCACAGAGGGGTGCACTCACCGCAGATAGGCTTTAGGCTTGTACCCCAGGGCCAGGGCCTTCTCCTCAGACATAATCAACACGGCGGAGGCTCCGTCAGTCTAACCGCAGGAAGTAAAGCACACGTCACATGACTGCTGCACTAAATCCCTCCCCAACAGCGGCGCAGCGTCTCACACCTGAAGCCGACAAAACTCTTACCAAAAACGAGGAGTTGGCCGCGGTCACGGTGCCGTGAGGTTTGACGAACGCCGGCTTCAGCTTCCCCATCTGCTCCATGGAGGACGGACGGATCCCATTATCTTTTTCAATGGTTTCTTTACCTGGAATCAGAGAAGTCGCCTACTTGGGTATATGGATGTCATGAAGGGGAGCCCGCCCTTCCGTATTAGTCAGGAAGCAGAGTTACTATAATGAGGGTCTTTTGTCAATGACAACAGAAGGTCACACAGGAAGAGGGCGATCAGCGGTGGTCACCCGAGGCTTGTATTGTCTGTTGCTAGGCAACAACCCCGTCACATCTCTTAGGCCTCATGCACACGAGCGTGTTTGGTCCGTGATATACTGGTGTGAATCCGGCCTTATACAGCGCCAGCCCGGTCCTCAGGCATCAGCCACACGGACACTTTCCCTTTAACTCTCCCCCTTCTCTGTCACTTGAGCTGATAACGGGCGCAGCGCCCGCTGGATTACTGCCCGGGCCACGGTAGGAGCTGCGGCTCATATTCCGCTCCCTCAGTTCTCGTGCGCAGCGTTAAGGAACGGCCTGACCGGCGGAGAGCGAGGCGACTCGGGAAACACGTGGAGAATGTGCCGCACGCCAAACGTCTGGTCACGTACGACCGCCAAACGTCGTTAATCAGGCTTTTATACACCTGGAGTCCTCGCTCTGAGTATTTTTAAACTTGTTGGCTTTGGACAATCCCAATCCTCCAGCGATCAGCTGTGATCTGTGGGGAATCCTGGTAGTAAACGTTCAGTTTCCCTGCAGCGCCACCACAGGGGAAATGAAGTATTACACAGTGGCCATTCATAGCAATGTGTGATCTGTAGACTACAGGACAGGTCCTCCAGAGACGCTCTATGTAACCGCTCTCCACTGTGACCAAGAGACGAGGACCCCCCCCGCTATTACCCAGAATTCTCTAATAGGGTGGATGACAATGGGATTTCTAAACTGGATGACCCCTTTAAGTGATCGACACATAGGGAAGAGGCCTCACTCGGGCACAGAATTAAGCTGATATCATAATGGAAAACCTAAAACCCGTGCGTATAGGACGGACGTAGAAGATCTTTACGACTTCTACCGTAAAGCGAGGAAGCGGAAAAACAAGACTAGAAATCCCTGGAACCTGGACAGATTGTAGGTCGTGTTCCTATAACGGGAGGCCGGCCGGACACGGATGCCGTGTGTGGGACACCCAGTACCTGCAGGGCCAGACGCAGCGGCGGAGGGTCTCACTTTACTGCACCATGAGGAGGGACCGTTACCTGGCACTTTAACGGGGATGACGTCCGACAGGTGACCGGCGTCTTGTGCTTTCTTGGCCAGGGTGTGCGAGCGCAGGGCGTATTCATCTTGTTCTACACGGGACACGGCGAAGGCGGCGGCCAGTCGGTCTGCGGAGTGTCCCATCGTCTCGCTGGTAGAAAATTCAGCCACGGCCGGGAGCTGAGGAGAGCGAAGCTTCCCAATATATCACATACATACATAATACTAGCACCTCCAGCTGATTACTTATACTTAGACCTATAGCTCTGTTCATCCTGACATTCCTGGTGCACGAATAGAATGCAAGAGCTGCAGTAAACACTGACACTTACACCTCCCCATTCCTTCTAAGTTTAACGAAGGAAATCCCACCCTGCATCCCCGATCCCAATCATTTGTGTGCGAGCTCTCGTCCAGTCCGGGGGTCGAGATCACTTAATGACTGTATAATAAAAACCTCAGCAACTTCCTAATATACTTAGCATTTCCTCAAAAACCATGCATTTTTAACACTTCTGCTTGCGGTCAGTGAATGGAAAACATTTTAGTTTCTATCCAAAAGACGTGTAAAATACTTCACAGCTGAGGGTTTGCTACAATTGTATCCAGTCCAGGTAATGTAACGGTCTGGTCTCCAGGCTGTGCCAAACCTTCAGGACAGCGGGAATAGGTACTGCTGCTGTGATTGTGCGATGTTAGCAGGACTAGGACGGATGATTGAATGAATGATTCCATTCACTGACAGCAAACAGACCTTTAAAAAAAAATAAATAAATTGGTAAACCCCCTGTAAAAAGTCTTTATTAATCTTCGCCCACTTACTTCTGGAGCAAAGTAGTCGGGCCGGATCCCGGAGATGACTGACAGCCTCTGTCCCAGGGTCTTGGCCTTGTTCAGACTCAGCATGGTCTTCCTCATCTTCCTGCTGTGACGAATGGGGACGTCGGACATGAACTCCACGCCGCCGGCCACCACCACGTCACACTGACCCGAGGCGATCAGGCCGAAAGCTGCGCACGAGACAACTGGAACGTTACTCCACCCGCCAGCGAGGTTAACCCTTTCCTGCGGCGGCGGGCACTCACCTGTCGTCATGGCCTGGTTGGAGGAGATGCAGGCCATGGTTACGGTGTGAGCCGGGGTTTTATCGGAGAAGCCGGCGCCGAGCGCAGCCTGGAGGAGACAGGACGCAGTACATCAGCCGGCAGCCGGGCACGCAGCTCAGCGTCCACCGCCCGGATACTCACCTCCCGAGCCACATTGCTGGTCTTCACCTCCTGGATGACGGTGCCGTACACCACGTAATCCACCAGCTCGCGGGGGACGCTCGTCCGGTTCAGCAAACCCCTGATTATAGCAAGGAGACCACGTTACGCCGAGCAGAGAAATCACCGCAGCTCCAGCGCTGAACGGGTTACATCTACACGGGAGGTTAAGGCAGTGTTCACACGGAGTGTATATGACGCGTTTTACCTGCCTGAAAACACGCGCTTTGAGCTTCCCATTGACCTCAATTGTAGCGCATGGAAACGCGTCGCGTTCAAAAAACAGCATTAGGTCAATTCCTGGCACGTAAAACGCGCCCAATTCTCAATGGGAGTCCTAAATAGGCCTTTGAGTTTTTTAGCGCACTTTTTGACGTGAAAACCGCGCCAAAAAACGCCTCCCATCGATTTTAATGCGAGACAGGTTTTTTTTCTTCAGCGGAAAAAAACGCTCGCAGGAAAAAGAAGCGTCATGCCCTTTCTTCAGGCGTTTTCCGCCTCGGACATCCAATTGACAACAATGGGAGGCAGAGAAAGCGTTTTTCGCCCGCGGCGCTCAGAGCGTAGGCAGGTCAAAATCTGCCTCAAAATTCCTGAAGGAGGAAACGCGCTGAAAAACGCAACAAAACCGCCTCTAATTAATAAGCGCTTTACAAAAACGCTAGCGTTTGCCGTGTGAACAAGGCCTTAGTCAAAATCCTCTGGTCGCATCCAGAGCTGCGGTCACAATTCTGCTCTCGGGCTGCGGACTCTCACACCTTTCCGCTGGTCTGGTCTGTACACCGCGTACTTTGCTGAGGTGCATTGTGGGAGATGTAGTGTTTAAATATTGTCCTGTTATAAATACATCTCCTACAATGCAACGCACTAGAGCACAGGGTGACAGAAGATTTCATCTCTGCTTCAGTCTCCGCAGAAAGTGCAGTGTACATGTAACCCCTTCAGACCTGGATCAATGATTAGCAGGGGGCTGCGTGATAATCTGCGGGTGCGGGGGGGGGTCCACTTACTGCAGCGCTGCCCTGGCCAAGTCATGGGGCATCAGGTCCGTGTATCTGCGGGCAGGAAAGGCAAGGGTTAATACCGCATGAGCAGTCGGGGTTATCACACAGTCAGTCAGGCTCTACCCATCACCCCAATATACAATAAAAGTCCTCTAATCCGGCATCCAATAACTGGACATGTGACAGACACCGCCCCCTGCTGGATGACCAGGGCCTGACCCGACAGCTGCAGGTGCATTCATTTTTCAGCAGATTCCTTTATGACAGGTGTGCACGCTGCCGCTCTCCAGCTGATGTGAAACTACAACTCCCAGCAAGCCCTGACAGCCTGCTGGGACTTGTAGTTCATCAACATCTGGAGAGCCGCACCACCGCTTTATGACGTGCAGCCGGTGACCTGTATAATGCTTGAGATGGAGAGGACCCGCCCTGACCCGGATGAGGTTGTGCCGCTCCAGCATCAGCTGCCGCGGAGGGGAATCCTCTCTAGGGTTGAGGGGAGCAGCCGACACCTCGCGGACTTACGTGGTTCCGGAGAGCAGGAACGGGGTGCGGACTCCATCCACCACCACCACGTTTTTCACGCCCGGCCTGGACAGGGTCTTCTTAGTCTTTGTCTGGACGGCTGGAACATGAAAGACACAAAGAGGCGAATAAATAAACCGGATACGTACAGGAGGTTCTCCGGTCACACGGGAGACGGCGGACCACCGGCCAAGACTGAGAACCGCAGATCACCCACCAGGCAGCACTCCCTCCCAGCGGTCATCCTGCCGTACACTATTACCCACCGCCGCCTGTCATCCTGCCGTACACTATTACCCACCGGCGCCTGTCAGCCTGCCGTACACTATTACCCACCGGCGCCTGTCAGCCTGCCGTACACTATTACCCACCGGCGCCTGTCAGCCTGCCGTACACTATTACCCACCGGCGCCTGTCAGCCTGCCGTACACTATTACCCACCGGCGCCTGTCAGCCTGCCGTACACTATTACCCACCGGCGCCTGTCAGCCTGCCGTACACTATTACCCACCGGCGCCTGTCAGCCTGCCGTACACTATTACCCACCGCCGCCTGTCATCCTGCCGTACACTATTACCCACCGCCGCCTGTCAGCCTGCCGTACACTATTACCCACCGGCGCCTGTCAGCCTGCCGTACACTATTACCCACCGGCGCCTGTCAGCCTGCCGTACACTATTACCCACCGGCGCCTGTCAGCCTGCCGTACACTATTACCCACCGGCGCCTGTCAGCCTGCCGTACACTATTACCCACCGGCGCCTGTCGTCCACCATTACCCACCGGCGCCTGTCGTCCACCATTACCCACCGGCGCCTGTCGTCCACCATTACCCACCGGCGCCTGTCGTCCACCATTACCCACCGGCGCCTGTCGTCCACCATTACCCACCGGCGCCTGTCGTCCACCATTACCCACCGGCGCCTGTCGTCCTGCCGTACACCATTATCCACCGGCGCCTGTCGTCCTGCCGTACACCATTATCCACCGGCGCCTGTCGTCCTGCCGTACACCATTATCCACCGGCGCCTGTCGTCCTGCCGTACACCATTATCCACCGGCGCCTGTCGTCCTGCCGTACACCATTATCCACCGGCGCCTGTCGTCCTGCCGTACACCATTATCCACCGGCGCCTGTCGTCCTGCCGTACACCATTATCCACCGGCGCCTGTCGTCCTGCCGTACACCATTATCCACCGGCGCCTGTCGTCCTGCCGTACACCATTATCCACCGGCGCCTGTCGTCCTGCCGTACACCATTATCCACCGGCGCCTGTCGTCCTGCCGTACACCATTATCCACCGGCGCCTGTCGTCCTGCCGTACACCATTATCCACCGGCGCCTGTCGTCCTGCCGTACACCATTATCCACCGGCGCCTGTCAGCCTGCCGTACACCATTACCCACCGGCGCCTGCCAGCCTGCCGTACACCATTACCCACCGGCGCCTGTCAGCCTGCCGTACACCATTACCCACCGGCGCCTGTCAGCCTGCCGTACACTATTACCCACCGGCGCCTGTCAGCCTGCCGTACACTATTACCCACCGGCGCCTGTCAGCCTGCCGTACACTATTACCCACCGGCGCCTGTCAGCCTGCCGTACACTATTACCCACCGGCGCCTGTCAGCCTGCCGTACACTATTACCCACCGGCGCCTGTCAGCCTGCTGTACACTATTACCCACCGGCGCCTGTCAGCCTGCCGTACACTATTACCCACCGGCGCCTGTCAGCCTGCCGTACACTATTACCCACCGGCGCCTGTCATCCTGCCGTACACTATAATCCACCGGCGCCTGTCATCCTGCCGTACACTATAATCCACCGGCGCCTGTCATCCTGCCGTACACCATTACCCACCGGCGCCTGTCGTCCACCATTACCCACCGGCGCCTGTCGTCCACCATTACCCACCGGCGCCTGTCGTCCACCATTACCCACCGGCGCCTGTCGTCCACCATTACCCACCGGCGCCTGTCGTCCACCATTACCCACCGGCGCCTGTCGTCCACCATTACCCACCGGCGCCTGTCGTCCTGCCGTACACCATTATCCACCGGCGCCTGTCGTCCTGCCGTACACCATTATCCACCGGCGCCTGTCGTCCTGCCGTACACCATTATCCACCGGCGCCTGTCGTCCTGCCGTACACCATTATCCACCGGCGCCTGTCGTCCTGCCGTACACAATTATCCACCGGCGCCTGTCGTCCTGCCGTACACTATTACGCACCGGCGCCTGTCGTCCTGCCGTACACTATTACCCACCGGCGCCTGTCGTACACTATTATCCACCGGCGCCTGTCATCCTGCCGTACACTATTACCCACCGGCGCCTGTCGTCCTGCCGTACACTATTATCCACCGGCGCCTGTCGTCCTGCCGTACACTATTACCCACCGGCGCCTGTCGTCCTGCCGTACACTATTACCCACCGGCGCCTGTCGTCCTGCCGTACACTATTACCCACCGGCGCCTGTCGTCCTGCCGTACACTATTACCCACCGGCGCCTGTCAGCCTGCCGTACACTATTACCCACCGGCGCCTGTCGTCCTGCCGTACACTATTATCCACCGGCGCCTGTCATCCTGCCGTACACTATTATCCACCGGCGCCTGTCATCCTGCCGTACACTATTATCCACCGGCGCCTGTCATCCTGCCGTACACTATTATCCACCGGCGCCTGTCATCCTGCCGTACACTATTATCCACCGGCGCCTGTCATCCTGCCGTACACTATTATCCACCGGCGCCTGTCATCCTGCCGTACACTATTATCCACCGGCGCCTGTCATCCTGCCGTACACTATTACCCACCGGTGCCTATCATCCTGCCGTACACTATTATCCACCGGCACCTGTCGTCCTGCCGTACACTATTATCCACCGGCGCCTGTCATCCTGCCGTACACTATTATCCACCGGCGCCTGTCATCCTGCCGTACACTATTACCCACCGGTGCCTATCATCCTGCCGTACACTATTATCCACCGGCGCCTGTCATCCTGCCGTACACTATTATCCACCGGCGCCTGTCATCCTGCCGTACACTATTACCCACCGGCGCCTATCATCCTGCCGTACACTATTATCCACCGGCGCCTGTCGTCCTGCCGTACACTATTATCCACCGGCGCCTGTCGTCCTGCCGTACACTATTATCCACCGGCGCCTGTCGTCCTGCCGTACACTATTATCCACCGGCGCCTGTCGTCCTGCCGTACACTATTATCCACCGGCGCCTGTCATCCTGCCGTACACTATTATCCACCGGCGCCTGTCATCCTGCCGTACACTATTACCCACCGGCGCCTGTCGTCCTGCCGTACACTATTACCCACCGGCGCCTGTCATCCTGCCGTACACTATTACCCACCGGCGCCTGTCATCCTGCCGTACACTATTACCCACCGGCGCCTGTCATCCTGCCGTACACTATTACCCACCGGAGCCTGTCGTCCTGCCGTACACTATTACCCACCGGCGCCTGTCATCCTGCCGTACACTATTATCCACCGGCGCCTGTCGTCCTGCCGTACACTATTACCCACCGGCGCCTGTCATCCTGCCGTACACTATTACCCACAGGCGGCTGTCGTCCAGGTAGAACTGGCAGGTCCTCCAGCGTTTATAAAGCTGCAACGATGTTGTGGACATTTCTGCCTGGTCAGGGGGATAATAGTTTACAGGAGGAGCATCAGCACCGGTATAGAAAGAATCTCCTGATGTACATGCAGGACGTTTCTATTCACTTCTATGGAGCGGAGGTAGGACGTTCTGGTCAGTGTGTAACACGGGGGCATCGCTGTGCAGAACTACAAGTCCCAGAGATCTGTACACGCCTCAGAATATGTAGGAGGGGGCGGGGTTACCTGGAGACTGGAGGGGGGCGGAGCAGCTGACGGATCGGATCGCTGAAATACAAACACAGGAGAATTAGGAATCGCTGCTCGTTTACAGGGAGGCCGTCACGTCCTGCGCTCAACCCACTTACTGAAGTTCTGCGGTAACTTATGTTAACCCTTCAGTGACCGGCCTATTTTGGGCCTTAACCCCTTCAGGATCCAGCAATTTTATTGATTTTCGTTTTAAAAATTAAAATAATAGCTATAACTTCTTTTTATTTTCCGGTGAGGATACGAGGGCTGTTTTTGTTTTGTTTGTGGGGTGAGTTGTAGTTTCTATGGTTTCTACATGAGACTTTGTGATCATTTTTTATGGGATATGAAGTGACATTCTGGTATTTCATATATTTTTTTTAGCATTCAGTGCATGTTAAATAACGTCATATTGGAATAGTTTGCCTTTCACGGACGCGGCAATAACCATTTTATTTTTGACATTACTTCAGATGAAAAGTGGGAAAAGGTTTTTTTTTTTTGTTTTTTTCAATATTAAAAACTCTATCAAAACTTTTTTTTTAGCACATTTTATTAGTCCACCCGGGGGGCTTGAGCCCACTCCGATTACCACCTCCCCCACCAATAGCACGTCGTGGCGCGGGAAAAAGTGAACGACCAAAGGTTTTGATTTCATTTTTCCATCGTCGCCAGAACTTTTTTTTTGCGTCTTAAAGAAGAAATCTATAAAGAAAAGCCTTCTAGGTCGGCTCTCCTGGATCCAGTTCTGGATTCCGCCACAAAAATCGCAACTCAAGAGTCGGTTTCTTCATCCTGGGAGGAGGTTTCATCCCATGTGACCGCCGCTGCAGCCGATCACGGGCCAATCACGGGCTGCCGCGCTATCCTGGGATAAAACATCATCCCGCGATGATCGGCAAATTTGCGCAGCGCGCGATCCTGGCAAAAAGACTGCACCACAATTTGGTGCCAATACTTGCGCAGAATTCCCGGCAGATACAGCGGCCACAAACCGAATGATCCACGGCCATTAAGGGGTTAAGCAAATTCAAAACATTAAAACCAGCTCAGTCATCTGACAGCGAGAACAGGAATATGACGGATTGTGACGTTTCTATACAAGAAATCCTACCCAGTCTGGACGTGGCCGGCAGGAACCGGGAGCTTTCTCTCAACATGAACGCCATCCTAGATCCTGCAAGAAGAAGGAGAGAAGCGTGAGAGAGGAGAGAGGACGCTGATCACAAGAGCTTACAATCTATGAGGAGAGGAGGAGTGAGGACGCTGATCACAAGAGCTTACAATCTATGAGGAGGAGAGGAGTGAGGACGCTGATCACAAGAGCTTACAATCTATGAGGAGAGGAGTGAGGACGCTGATCACAAGAGCTTACAATCTATGAGAAGAGGAGGAGTGAGGACGCTGATCACAAGAGCTTACAATCTATGAGGAGAGGAGTAAGGACGCTGATCACAAGAGCTTACAATCTATGAGAAGAGGAGGAGTGAGGACGCTGATCACAAGAGCTTACAATCTATGAGGAGGAGTGAGGACGCTGATCACAAGAGCTTACAATCTATGAGAGGAGGAGTGAGGACGCTGATCACAAGAGCTTACAATCTATGAGGAGAGGAGGAGTGAGGACGCTGATCACAAGAGCTTACAATCTATGAGGAGAGGACGCTGATCACAAGAGCTTACAATCTATGAGGAGAGAGGACGCTGATCACAAGAGCTTACAATCTATGAGGAGAGGAGGAGTGAGGACGCTGATCACAAGAGCTTACAATCTATGAGGAGAGAGGACGCTGATCACAAGAGCTTACAATCTATGAGAAGAGGAGGAGAGAGGACGCTGATCACAAGAGCTTACAATCTATGAGGAGAGGAGGAGTGAGGACGCTGATCACAAGAGCTTACAATCTATGAGGAGAGGAGGAGTGAGGACGCTGATCACAAGAGCTTACAATCTATGAGGAGAGGAGGAGAGAGGACGCTGATCACAAGAGCTTACAATCTATGAGGAGAGGAGGAGTGAGGACACTGATCACAAGAGCTTACAATCTATGAGGAGAGGAGGAGTGAGGACGCTGATCACAAGAGCTTACAATCTATGAGGAGAGGAGGAGTGAGGACGCTGATCACAAGAGCTTACAATCTATGAGGAGAGGAGGAGTGAGGACGCTGATCACAAGAGCTTACAATCTATGAGGAGGAGGAGTGAGAACACTGATCACAAGAGCTTACAATCTATGAGGAGAGGAGGAGTGAGGACGCTGATCACAAGAGCTTACAATCTATGAGGAGAGGAGGAGTGAGGACACTGATCACAAGAGCTTACAATCTATGAGGAGAGGAGTGAGGACGCTGATCACAAGAGCTTACAATCTATGAGGAGAGGAGTGAGGACGCTGATCACAAGAGCTTACAATCTATGAGGAGAGGAGAGAGGACGCTGATCACAAGAGCTTACAATCTATGAGGAGAGGAGTGAGGACGCTGATCACAAGAGCTTACAATCTATGAGAGGAGGAGGAGTGAGGACGCTGATCACAAGAGCTTACAATCTATGAGGAGGAGAGGAGTGAGGACGCTGATCACAAGAGCTTACAATCTATGAGGAGAGAGGACGCTGATCACAAGAGCTTACAATCTATGAGGAGAGAGGACGCTGATCACAAGAGCTTACAATCTATGAGGAGAGGAGGAGTGAGGACGCTGATCACAAGAGCTTACAATCTAGGAGGAGAGAGGACACTGATCACAAGAGCTTACAATCTATGAGGAGAGGAGGAGAGAGGACGCTGATCACAAGAGCCTACAATCTGAGGAGAGGAGGAGTGAGGACGCTGATCACAAGAGCTTACAATCTATGAGGAGAGGAGGAGTGAGGACGCTGATCACAAGAGCTTACAATCTATGAGGAGAGGAGTGAGGACGCTGATCACAAGAGCTTACAATCTATGAGGAGGAGAGAGGACGCTGATCACAAGAGCTTACAATCTATGAGGAGAGGAGGACGCTGATCACAAGAGCTTACAATCTATGAGGAGAGGAGTGAGGACGCTGATCACAAGAGCTTACAATCTATGAGGAGAGGAGTGAGGACGCTGATCACAAGAGCTTACAATCTATGAGAGGAGGAGTGAGGACGCTGATCACAAGAGCTTACAATCTATGAGGAGTGAGGACGCTGATCACAAGAGCTTACAATCTATGAGGAGAGAGGACGCTGATCACAAGAGCTTACAATCTATGAGGAGAGAGGACGCTGATTACAAGAGCTTACAATCTATGAGGAGAGGAGGAGTGAGGACGCTGATCACAAGAGCTTACAATCTATGAGGAGAAGGAGTGAGGACACTGATCACAAGAGCTTACAATCTATGAGGAGGAGAGGAGTGAGGACGCTGATCACAAGAGCTTACAATCTATGAGGAGGAGGAGTGAGAACACTGATCACAAGAGCTTACAATCTGAGGAGAGGAGGAGTGAGGACGCTGATCACAAGAGCTTACAATCTATGAGGAGAGGAGGAGTGAGGACACTGATCACAAGAGCTTACAATCTATGAGGAGAGGAGGAGGAGTGAGGACGCTGATCACAAGAGCTTACAATCTATGAGGAGGAGAGAGGACGCTGATCACAAGAGCTTACAATCTATGAGGAGGAGAGGAGAGGACGCTGATCACAAGAGCTTACAATCTATGAGAAGGAGAGGAGTGAGGACGCTGATCACAAGAGCTTACAATCTATGAGGAGAGGAGGAGTGAGGACGCTGATCACAAGAGCTTACAATCTATGAGGAGAGGAGGAGTGAGGACGCTGATCACAAGAGCTTACAATCTATGAGAAGGAGAGGAGTGAGGACGCTGATCACAAGAGCTTACAATCTATGAGGAGAGGAGTGAGGACGCTGATCACAAGAGCTTACAATCTATGAGGAGAGGAGGAGTGAGGACGCTGATCACAAGAGCTTACAATCTATGAGGAGAGGAGTGAGGACGCTAATCACAAGAGCTTACAATCTATGAGGAAGAGAGAGGACGCTGATCACAAGAGCTTACAATCTATGAGGAGAGGAGGACGCTGATCACAAGAGCTTACAATCTATGAGGAGAGGAGGACGCTGATCACAAGAGCTTACAATCTATGAGGAGGAGAGGAGAGAGGACGCTGATCACAAGAGCTTACAATCTATTAGGAGAGGAGGAGAGAGGACGCTGATCACAAGAGCTTACAATCTATGAGGAGAGGAGGAGTGAGGACGCTGATCACAAGAGCTTACAATCTATGAGGAGAGGAGGAGTGAGGACGCTGATCACAAGAGCTTACAATCTATGAGGAGAGGAGGAGTGAGGACGCTGATCACAAGAGCTTACAATCTATGAGGAGAGGAGGAGTGAGGACGCTGATCACAAGAGCTTACAATCTATGAGGAGGAGAGGAGTGAGGACGCTGATCACAAGAGCTTACAATCTATGAGAAGGAGAGGAGTGAGGACGCTGATCACAAGAGCTTACAATCTATGAGGAGAGGAGTGAGGACACTGATCACAAGAGCTTACAATCTAGGAGGAGAGGAGTGAGGATGCTGATCACAAGAGCTTACAATCTATGAGGAGGAGAGGAGAGGACGCTGATCACAAGAGCTTACAATCTATGAGGAGAGGAGGAGTGAGGACGCTGATAACAAGAGCTTACAATCTATGAGGAGGAGAGGAGTGAGGACGCTGATCACAAGAGCTTACAATCTAGGAGGAGAGGAGTGAGGACGCTGATCACAAGAGCTTACAATCTATGAGGAGAGGAGGAGTGAGGACGCTGATCACAAGAGCTTACAATCTATGAGGAGAGGAGGAGTGCGGACGCTGATCACAAGAGCTTACAATCTATGAGGAGGAGAGGAGTGAGGACGCTGATCACAAGAGCTTACAATCTATGAGAAGGAGAGGAGTGAGGACGCTGATCACAAGAGCTTACAATCTATGAGGAGAGGAGTGAGGACGCTGATCACAAGAGCTTACAATCTATGAGAAGGAGAGGAGTGAGGACGCTGATCACAAGAGCTTACAATCTATGAGGAGGGGAGGAGTGAGGACGCTGATCACAAGAGCTTACAATCTATGAGGAGAGGAGGAGTGAGGACGCTGATCACAAGAGCTTACAATCTATGAGGAGAGGAGGAGTGAGGACGCTGATCACAAGAGCTTACAATCTATGAGGAGGGGAGGAGTGAGGACGCTGATCACAAGAGCTTACAATCTATGAGGAGGAGGAGTGAGGACGCTGATCACAAGAGCTTACAATCTATGAGGAGAGGAGGAGTGAGGACGCTGATCACAAGAGCTTACAATCTATGAGGAGAGGAGGAGTGAGGACGCTGATCACAAGAGCTTACAATCTATGAGAAGGAGAGGAGTGAGGACGCTGATCACAAGAGCTTACAATCTATGAGGAGAGAGGACGCTGATCACAAGAGCTTACAATCTATGAGAAGGAGAGGAGTGAGGACACTGATCACAAGAGCTTACAATCTATGAGGAGAGGAGGAGTGAGGACGCTGATCACAAGAGCTTACAATCTATGAGGAGGAGAGAGGACGCTGATCACAAGAGCTTACAATCTATGAGGAGAGGAGTGAGGACGCTGATCACAAGAGCTTACAATCTATGAGGAGGAGGATGCTGATCACAAGAGCTTACAATCTATGAGGAGAGGAGGAGTGAGGACGCTGATCACAAGAGCTTACAATCTATGAGGAGAGGAGGACACTGATCACAAGAGCTTACAATCTATGAGGAGATGAGTGAGGACGCTGATCACAAGAGCTTACAATCTATGAGGAGGAGAGGAGTGAGGACGCTGATCACAAGAGCTTACAATCTATGAGGAGGAGAGGAGTGAGGACGCTGATCAAAAGAGCTTACAATCTATGAGGAGGAGTGAGGACGCTGATCACAAGAGCTTACAATCTATGAGGAGAGGAGGAGTGAGGATGCTGATCACAAGAGCTTACAATCTATGAGGAGAGGAGGAGTGAGGACGCTGATCACAAGAGCTTACAATCTATGAGGAGAGGAGGAGTGAGGATGCTGATCACAAGAGCTTACAATCTATGAGGAGGAGAGAGGACGCTGATCACAAGAGCTTACAATCTATGAGGAGAGGAGGAGTGAGGACGCTGATCACAAGAGCTTACAATCTATGAGGAGAGGAGGAGTGAGGACGCTGATCACAAGAGCTTACAATCTATGAGGAGAGGAGGAGTGAGGATGCTGATCACAAGAGCTTACAATCTATGAGGAGGAGAGAGGACGCTGATCACAAGAGCTTACAATCTATGAGGAGAGGAGGAGTGAGGACGCTGATCACAAGAGCTTACAATCTATGAGGAGAGGAGTGAGGACGCTGATCACAAGAGCTTACAATCTATGAGGAGAGGAGGAGTGAGGACGCTGATCACAAGAGCTTACAATCTATGAGGAGAGGAGGAGTGAGGACGCTGATCACAAGAGCTTACAATCTATGAGGAGAGGAGGAGTGAGGACACTGATCACAAGAGCTTACAATCTATCAGGAGGAGAGGAGTGAGGACGCTGATCACAAGAGCTTACAATCTATCAGGAGGAGAGGAGTGAGGATGCTGATCACAAGAGCTTACAATCTATGAGGAGAGGAGGAGGAGTGAGGACGCTGATCACAAGAGCTTACAATCTATGAGGAGAGGAGGAGTGAGGACGCTGATCACAAGAGCTTACAATCTATGAGAAGGAGAGGAGTGAGGACGCTGATCACAAGAGCTTACAATCTATGAGGAGGAGAGGAGTGAGGACGCTGATCACAAGAGCTTACAATCTATGAGGAGGAGAGGAGTGAGGACACTGATCACAAGAGCTTACAATCTATGAGGAGAGGAGGAGTGAGGACGCTGATCACAAGAGCTTACAATCTATGAGGAGGAGAGGAGTGAGGACGCTGATCACAAGAGCTTACAATCTATGAGGAGGAGAGGAGTGAGGACGCTGATCACAAGAGCTTACAATCTAGGAGGAGAGGAGTGAGGACGCTGATCACAAGAGCTTACAATCTATGAGGAGGAGAGGAGTGAGGACACTGATCACAAGAGCTTACAATCTATGAGGAGAGGAGTGAGGACGCTGATCACAAGAGCTTACAATCTATGAGGAGAGGAGTGAGGACGCTGATCACAAGAGCTTACAATCTATGAGGAGAAGAGAGGACGCTGATCACAAGAGCTTACAATCTATGAGGAGAGGAGGAGTGAGGACGCTGATCACAAGAGCTTACAATCTATGAGGAGAGGAGTGAGGACGCTGATCACAAGAGCTTACAATCTATGAGGAGAGGAGGAGTGAGGACGCTGATCACAAGAGCTTACAATCTATGAGGAGAGGAGGAGTGAGGACGCTGATCACAAGAGATTACAATCTATGAGGAGAGGAGGAGTGAGGACGCTGATCACAAGAGCTTACAATCTATGAGGAGAGGAGGAGTGAGGACGCTGATCACAAGAGCTTACAATCTATGAGGAGAGGAGGAGTGAGGACGCTGATCACAAGAGCTTACAATCTATGAGGAGGAGAGGAGTGAGGACGCTGATCACAAGAGCTTACAATCTATGAGGAGGAGAGGACGCTGATCACAAGAGCTTACAATCTATGAGGAGAGGAGCGAGGACGCTGATCACAAGAGCTTACAATCTATGAGGAGAGGAGGAGTGAGGACGCTGATCACAAGAGCTTACAATCTATGAGGAGGAGAGGACGCTGATCACAAGAGCTTACAATCTATGAGGAGAGGAGTGAGGACGCTGATCACAAGAGCTTACAATCTATGAGGAGAGGAGGAGTGAGGACGCTGATCACAAGAGCTTACAATCTATGAGGAGAGGAGGAGTGAGGACGCTGATCACAAGAGCTTACAATCTATGAGGAGGAGAGGAGTGAGGACGCTGATCACAAGAGCTTACAATCTATGAGGAGAGAGGAGTGAGGACGCTGATCACAAGAGCTTACAATCTATGAGGAGGGGAGGAGTGAGGACGCTGATCACAAGAGCTTACAATCTATGAGGAGAGGAGGACGCTGATCACAAGAGCTTACAATCTATGAGGAGAGGAGGACGCTGATCACAAGAGCTTACAATCTATGAGAAGGAGAGGAGTGAGGACACTGATCACAAGAGCTTACAATCTATGAGGAGAAGAGGAGTGAGGACACTGATCACAAGAGCTTACAATCTATGAGGAGAGGAGTGAGGACGCTGATCACAAGAGCTTACAATCTATGAGGAGAGGAGGAGTGAGGACGCTGATCACAAGAGCTTACAATCTATGAGGAGAGGAGGAGTGAGGACGCTGATCACAAGAGCTTACAATCTATGAGGAGGAGAGGAGTGAGGACGCTGATCACAAGAGCTTACAATCTATGAGGAGAGGAGTGAGGACACTGATCACAAGAGCTTACAATCTATGAGGAGAGGAGGAGTGAGGACGCTGATCACAAGAGCTTACAATCTATGAGAAGGAGAGGAGTGAGGACGCTGATCACAAGAGCTTACAATCTATGAGGAGGAGAGGAGTGAGGACGCTGATCACAAGAGCTTACAATCTATGAGGAGAGGAGGACGCTGATCACAAGAGCTTACAATCTATGAGGAGGAGAGGAGTGAGGACACTGATCACAAGAGCTTACAATCTATGAGGAGAGGAGGAGTGAGGACGCTGATCACAAGAGCTTACAATCTATGAGAAGGAGAGGAGTGAGGACGCTGATCACAAGAGCTTACAATCTATGAGGAGAGAGGAGTGAGGACGCTGATCACAAGAGCTTACAATCTATGAGGAGAGAGGACGCTGATCACAAGAGCTTACAATCTATGAGGAGAGGAGGAGTGAGGACGCTGATCACAAGAGCTTACAATCTATGAGGAGAGGAGGACGCTGATCACAAGAGCTTACAATCTATGAGGAGGAGAGGAGGAGTGAGGACGCCGATCACAAGAGCTTACAATCTATGAGGAGAGGAGGAGTGAGGACGCTGATCACAAGAGCTTACAATCTATGAGGAGGGGAGGAGTGAGGACGCTGATCACAAGAGCTTACAATCTATGAGGAGAGGAGTAAGGACGCTGATCACAAGAGCTTACAATCTATGAGGAGAGGAGGAGTGAGGACGCTGATCACAAGAGCTTACAATCTATGAGGAGAGGAGGACGCTGATCACAAGAGCTTACAATCTATGAGGAGGAGAGGAGTGAGGACGCTGATCACAAGAGCTTACAATCTATGAGGAGAGAGGAGTGAGGACGCTGATCACAAGAGCTTACAATCTATGAGGAGAGGAGGAGTGAGGACGCTGATCACAAGAGCTTACAATCTATGAGGAGAGGAGGAGTGAGGACGCTGATCACAAGAGCTTACAATCTATGAGGAGAGGACGCTGATCACAAGAGCTTACAATCTATGAGGAGAGAGGACGCTGATCACAAGAGCTTACAATCTATGAGGAGAGGAGTGAGGACGCTGATCACAAGAGCTTACAATCTATGAGGAGAGGAGTGAGGACACTGATCACAAGAGCTTACAATCTATGAGGAGGAGTGAGGACGCTGATCACAAGAGCTTACAATCTATGAGGAGGAGAGGAGTGAGGACGCTGATCACAAGAGCTTACAATCTATGAGGAGGAGTGAGGACGCTGATCACAAGAGCTTACAATCTATGAGGAGAGGAGTGAGGACGCTGATCACAAGAGCTTACAATCTATGAGGAGGAGAGGAGTGAGGACGCTGATCACAAGAGCTTACAATCTATGAGGAGAGGAGGAGTGAGGACGCTGATCACAAGAGCTTACAATCTATGAGGAGGAGTGAGGACGCTGATCACAAGAGCTTACAATCTATGAGGAGGAGTGAGGACGCTGATCACAAGAGCTTACAATCTATGAGGAGGAGTGAGGACGCTGATCACAAGAGCTTACAATCTATGAGGAGAGAGGACGCTGATCACAAGAGCTTACAATCTATGAGGAGAGAGGACGCTGATCACAAGAGCTTACAATCTATGAGGAGAGGAGGAGTGAGGACGCTGATCACAAGAGCTTACAATCTATGAGGAGGAGAGGAGTGAGGACGCTGATCACAAGAGCTTACAATCTATGAGGAGAGGAGGACGCTGATCACAAGAGCTTACAATCTATGAGGAGGAGAGGAGTGAGGACGCTGATCACAAGAGCTTACAATCTATGAGGAGAGGAGGACGCTCATCACAAGAGCTTACAATCTATGAGGAGGAGAGGAGAGGAGGAGTGAGGACGCTGATCACAAGAGCTTACAATCTATGAGGAGGAGGACGCTGATCACAAGAGCTTACAATCTGAGAAGGAGAGGAGTGAGGACGCTGATCACAAGAGCTTACAATCTATGAGGAGGAGAGGAGAGGACGCTGATCACAAGAGCTTACAATCTATGAGGAGAGGAGGAGTGAGGACGCTGATCACAAGAGCTTACAATCTATGAGGAGAGGAGGAGTGAGGACGCTGATCACAAGAGCTTACAATCTATGAGGAGAGGAGGAGTGAGGACGCTGATCACAAGAGCTTACAATCTATGAGGAGAGGAGTGAGGACACTGATCACAAGAGCTTACAATCTATGAGAAGGAGAGGAGTGAGGACGCTGATCACAAGAGCTTACAATCTATGAGGAGGAGAGGAGTGAGGACGCTGATCACAAGAGTTTACAATCTATGAGGAGAGGAGGAGTGAGGACGCTGATCACAAGCGCTTACAATCTATGAGGAGAGGAGGAGGAGTGAGGACGCTGATCACAAGCGCTTACAATCTATGAGAGGAGGACGCTGATCACAAGAGCTTACAATCTATGAGGAGGAGAGGAGTGAGGACGCTGATCACAAGAGCTTACAATCTATGAGGAGGAGAGGAGAGGACGCTGATCACAAGAGCTTACAATCTATGAGGAGAGGAGTGAGGACGCTGATCACAAGAGCTTACAATCTAGGAGGAGAAGAGTGAGGACGCTGATCACAAGAGCTTACAATCTATGAGGAGAGGAGGAGTGAGGACGCTGATCACAAGAGCTTACAATCTATGAGGAGGAGAGGAGTGAGGACGCTGATCACAAGAGCTTACAATCTATGAGGAGAGGAGTGAGGACGCTGATCACAAGAGCTTACAATCTATGAGGAGAGGAGGAGTGAGGACGCTGATCACAAGAGCTTACAATCTATGAGGAGGAGAGAGGACGCTGATCACAAGAGCTTACAATCTATGAGGAGGAGAGAGGACGCTGATCACAAGAGCTTACAATCTATGAGGAGGAGAGAGGACGCTGATCACAAGAGCTTACAATCTATGAGGAGGAGTGAGGACGCTGATCACAAGAGCTTACAATCTATGAGGAGGAGAGGAGTGAGGACGCTGATCACAAGAGCTTACAATCTATGAGGGGAGGAGTGAGGACGCTGATCACAAGAGCTTACAATCTATGAGGAGAGGAGGAGTGAGGACGCTGATCACAAGAGCTTACAATCTATGAGGAGCGGAGGAGTGAGGACGCTGATCACAAGAGCTTACAATCTATGAGGAGAGGAGGAGTGAGGACGCTGATCACAAGAGCTTACAATCTATGAGGAGAGGAGGACGCTGATCACAAGAGCTTACAATCTATGAGGAGAGGAGGACGCTGATCACAAGAGCTTACAATCTATGAGGAGAGGAGGAGTGAGGACGCTGATCACAAGAGCTTACAATCTATGAGGAGAGGAGGACGCTGATCACAAGAGCTTACAATCTATGAGGAGAGGAGGACGCTGATCACAAGAGCTTACAATCTATGAGGAGAGGAGGAGTGAGGACGCTGATCACAAGAGCTTACAATCTATGAGGAGGACGACGCTGATCACAAGAGCTTACAATCTCTGAGGAGGAGAGGAGAGGACGCTGATCACAAGAGCTTACAATCTATGAGGAGAGGAGGAGTGAGGACGCTGATCACAAGAGCTTACAATCTATGAGGAGAGGAGGAGTGAGGACGCTGATCACAAGAGCTTACAATCTATGAGGAGAGGAGTGAGGACACTGATCACAAGAGCTTACAATCTATGAGAAGGAGAGGAGTGAGGACGCTGATCACAAGAGCTTACAATCTATGAGGAGGAGAGGAGTGAGGACGCTGATCACAAGAGCTTACAATCTATGAGGAGGAGAGGAGAGGACGCTGATCACAAGAGTTTACAATCTATGAGGAGGAGAGGAGTGAGGACGCTGATCACAAGAGCTTACAATCTATGAGGAGGAGAGGAGAGGACGCTGATCACAAGAGTTTACAATCTATGAGGAGAGGAGGAGTGAGGACGCTGATCACAAGAGCTTACAATCTATGAGGAGAGGAGGAGTGAGGACGCTGATCACAAGAGCTTACAATCTATGAGGAGAGGAGTGAGGACACTGATCACAAGAGCTTACAATCTATGAGAAGGAGAGGAGTGAGGACGCTGATCACAAGAGCTTACAATCTATGAGGAGGAGAGGAGTGAGGACGCTGATCACAAGAGTTTACAATCTATGAGGAGAGGAGGAGTGAGGACGCTGATCACAAGAGCTTACAATCTATGAGGAGGAGAGGAGAGGACGCTGATCACAAGAGCTTACAATCTATGAGGAGAGGAGTGAGGACGCTGATCACAAGAGCTTACAATCTAGGAGGAGAAGAGTGAGGACGCTGATCACAAGAGCTTACAATCTAGGAGGAGAGGAGGAGTGAGGACGCTGATCACAAGAGCTTACAATCTATGAGGAGGAGAGGAGTGAGGACGCTGATCACAAGAGCTTACAATCTATGAGGAGGAGAGGAGGAGTGAGGACGCTGATCACAAGAGCTTACAATCTATGAGGAGGAGAGAGGACGCTGATCACAAGAGCTTACAATCTATGAGGAGGAGAGAGGACGCTGATCACAAGAGCTTACAATCTATGAGGAGGAGAGAGGACGCTGATCACAAGAGCTTACAATCTATGAGGAGAGGAGGAGTGAGGACGCTGATCACAAGAGCTTACAATCTATGAGGAGAGGAGGAGTGAGGACGCTGATCACAAGAGCTTACAATCTATGAGGAGGAGAGGAGTGAGGACGCTGATCACAAGAGCTTACAATCTATGAGAAGAGGAGTGAGGACGCTGATCACAAGAGCTTACAATCTATGAGGAGAGGAGGACGCTGATCACAAGAGCTTACAATCTATGAGGAGAGGAGAGAGGACACTGATCACAAGAGTTTACAATCTATGAGGAGAGGAGGACGCTGATCACAAGAGCTTACAATCTATGAGGAGAGGAGGACACTGATCACAAGAGCTTACAATCTATGAGGAGAGGAGGAGTGAGGACGCTGATCACAAGAGCTTACAATCTATGAGGAGAGAAGGAGTGAGGACGCTGATCACAAGAGCTTACAATCTATGAGGAGAGGAGGAGTGAGGACGCTGATCACAAGAGCTTACAATCTATGAGGAGGAGAGGAGTGAGGACGCTGATCACAAGAGCTTACAATCTATGAGGAGAGGAGGAGTGAGGACGCTGATCACAAGAGCTTACAATCTATGAGGAGAGGAGGAGTGAGGACGCTGATCACAAGAGCTTACAATCTATGAGGAGGACAGGAGAGAGGACGCTGATCACAAGAGCTTACAATCTATGAGGAGGAGGAGTGAGGACGCTGATCACAAGAGCTTACAATCTATGAGGAGAGGAGGACGCTGATCACAAGAGCTTACAATCTATGAGGAGAGGAGAGAGGACGCTGATCACAAGAGCTTACAATCTATGAGAGAGGAGGAGTGAGGACGCTGATCACAAGAGCTTACAATCTATGAGGAGAGGAGGAGTGAGGACACTGATCACAAGAGCTTACAATCTATGAGGAGAGGAGGAGTGAGGACGCTGATCACAAGAGCTTACAATCTATGAGGAGAGGAGAGAGGACGCTGATCACAAGAGCTTACAATCTATGAGGAGAGGAGGAGTGAGGACGCTGATCACAAGAGCTTACAATCTATGAGGAGGAGAGGAGTGAGGACGCTGATCACAAGAGCTTACAATCTATGAGGAGAGGAGGAGTGAGGACGCTGATCACAAGAGCTTACAATCTATGAGGAGGAGTGAGGACGCTGATCACAAGAGCTTACAATCTATGAGGAGGAGAGAAGACGCTGATCACAAGAGCTTACAATCTATGAGGAGAGGAGGAGTGAGGACGCTGATCACAAGAGCTTACAATCTATGAGGAGAGGAGGACGCTGATCACAAGAGCTTACAATCTATGAGGAGAGGAGGACGCTGATCACAAGAGCTTACAATCTAGGAGGAGAGGAGTGAGGATGCTGATCACAAGAGCTTACAATCTATGAGGAGAGGAGGAGGAGTGAGGACGCTGATCACAAGAGCTTACAATCTATGAGGAGAGGAGTGAGGACGCTGATCACAAGAGCTTACAATCTATGAGAAGGAGAGGAGTGAGGACGCTGATCACAAGAGCTTACAATCTATGAGGAGAGGAGGAGTGAGGACGCTGATCACAAGAGCTTACAATCTATGAGGAGGAGAGGAGTGAGGACGCTGATCACAAGAGCTTACAATCTATGAGGAGAGGAGGACGCTGATCACAAGAGCTTACAATCTATGAGGAGAGGAGGACGCTGATCACAAGAGCTTACAATCTATGAGGAGAGGAGGAGTGAGGACGCTGATCACAAGAGCTTACAATCTATGAGGAGGAGGACGCTGATCACAAGAGCTTACAATCTGAGAAGGAGAGGAGTGAGGACGCTGATCACAAGAGCTTACAATCTATGAGGAGGAGAGGAGAGGACGCTGATCACAAGAGCTTACAATCTATGAGGAGAGGAGGAGTGAGGACGCTGATCACAAGAGCTTACAATCTATGAGGAGAGGAGGACGCTGATCACAAGAGCTTACAATCTATGAGGAGAGGAGTGAGGACACTGATCACAAGAGCTTACAATCTATGAGAAGGAGAGGAGTGAGGACGCTGATCACAAGAGCTTACAATCTATGAGGAGGAGAGGAGTGAGGACGCTGATCACAAGAGCTTACAATCTATGAGGAGAGGAGTGAGGACGCTGATCACAAGAGCTTACAATCTATGAGGAGGAGAGGAGAGGACGCTGATCACAAGAGCTTACAATCTATGAGGAGAGGAGTGAGGACGCTGATCACAAGAGCTTACAATCTAGGAGGAGAAGAGTGAGGACGCTGATCACAAGAGCTTACAATCTATGAGGAGAGGAGGAGTGAGGACGCTGATCACAAGAGCTTACAATCTATGAGGAGGAGAGGAGTGAGGACGCTGATCACAAGAGCTTACAATCTATGAGAGAGGAGGAGTGAGGACGCTGATCACAAGAGCTTACAATCTATGAGGAGGAGAGAGGACGCTGATCACAAGAGCTTACAATCTATGAGGAGGAGTGAGGACGCTGATCACAAGAGCTTACAATCTATGAGGAGGAGAGGAGTGAGGACGCTGATCACAAGAGCTTACAATCTATGAGGGGAGGAGTGAGGACGCTGATCACAAGAGCTTACAATCTATGAGGAGAGGAGGAGTGAGGACGCTGATCACAAGAGCTTACAATCTATGAGGAGCGGAGGAGTGAGGACGCTGATCACAAGAGCTTACAATCTATGAGAAGAGGAGTGAGGACGCTGATCACAAGAGCTTACAATCTATGAGGAGGAGAGAGGACGCTGATCACAAGAGCTTACAATCTATGAGGAGGAGAGAGGACGCTGATCACAAGAGCTTACAATCTATGAGGAGGAGAGAGGACGCTGATCACAAGAGCTTACAATCTATGAGGAGGAGTGAGGACGCTGATCACAAGAGCTTACAATCTATGAGGAGGAGAGGAGTGAGGACGCTGATCACAAGAGCTTACAATCTATGAGGGGAGGAGTGAGGACGCTGATCACAAGAGCTTACAATCTATGAGGAGAGGAGGAGTGAGGACGCTGATCACAAGAGCTTACAATCTATGAGGAGCGGAGGAGTGAGGACGCTGATCACAAGAGCTTACAATCTATGAGAAGAGGAGTGAGGACGCTGATCACAAGAGCTTACAATCTATGAGGAGAGGAGGACGCTGATCACAAGAGCTTACAATCTATGAGGAGAGGAGAGAGGACACTGATCACAAGAGTTTACAATCTATGAGGAGAGGAGGACGCTGATCACAAGAGCTTACAATCTATGAGGAGAGGAGGACACTGATCACAGGAGCTTACAATCTATGAGGAGAGGAGGAGTGAGGACGCTGATCACAAGAGCTTACAATCTATGAGGAGAGGAGGAGTGAGGACGCTGATCACAGGAGCTTACAATCTATGAGGAGGAGAGGAGTGAGGACGCTGATCACAAGAGCTTACAATCTATGAGGAGAGGAGTGAGGACGCTGATCACAAGAGCTTACAATCTATGAGGAGAGGAGGAGTGAGGACGCTGATCACAAGAGCTTACAATCTATGAGGAGGAGAGGAGTGAGGACGCTGATCACAAGAGCTTACAATCTATGAGGAGAAGAGGAGTGAGGACGCTGATCACAAGAGCTTACAATCTATGAGGAGGAGAGGAGTGAGGACGCTGATCACAAGAGCTTACAATCTATGAGGAGGAGAGGAGTGAGGACGCTGATCACAAGAGCTTACAATCTATGAGGAGGAGGAGTGAGGACGCTGATCACAAGAGCTTACAATCTATGAGGAGGAGAGGAGTGAGGACGCTGATCACAAGAGCTTACAATCTATGAGGAGGACAGGAGAGAGGACGCTGATCACAAGAGCTTACAATCTATGAGGAGGAGGAGTGAGGACGCTGATCACAAGAGCTTACAATCTATGAGGAGAGGAGGACGCTGATCACAAGAGCTTACAATCTATGAGGAGAGGAGAGAGGACGCTGATCACAAGAGCTTACAATCTATGAGAGAGGAGGAGTGAGGACGCTGATCACAAGAGCTTACAATCTATGAGGAGAGGAGGAGTGAGGACACTGATCACAAGAGCTTACAATCTATGAGGAGAGGAGGAGTGAGGACGCTGATCACAAGAGCTTACAATCTATGAGGAGAGGAGAGAGGACGCTGATCACAAGAGCTTACAATCTATGAGGAGAGGAGGAGTGAGGACGCTGATCACAAGAGCTTACAATCTATGAGGAGGAGAGGAGTGAGGACGCTGATCACAAGAGCTTACAATCTATGAGGAGAGGAGGAGTGAGGACGCTGATCACAAGAGCTTACAATCTATGAGGAGGAGTGAGGACGCTGATCACAAGAGCTTACAATCTATGAGGAGGAGAGAAGACGCTGATCACAAGAGCTTACAATCTATGAGGAGAGGAGGAGTGAGGACGCTGATCACAAGAGCTTACAATCTATGAGGAGAGGAGGACGCTGATCACAAGAGCTTACAATCTATGAGGAGAGGAGGACGCTGATCACAAGAGCTTACAATCTAGGAGGAGAGGAGTGAGGATGCTGATCACAAGAGCTTACAATCTATGAGGAGAGGAGGAGGAGTGAGGACGCTGATCACAAGAGCTTACAATCTATGAGGAGAGGAGTGAGGACGCTGATCACAAGAGCTTACAATCTATGAGAAGGAGAGGAGTGAGGACGCTGATCACAAGAGCTTACAATCTATGAGGAGAGGAGGAGTGAGGACGCTGATCACAAGAGCTTACAATCTATGAGGAGAGGAGGATGCTGATCACAAGAGCTTACAATCTATGAGGAGAGGAGGACGCTGATCACAAGAGCTTACAATCTATGAGGAGAGGAGGAGTGAGGACGCTGATCACAAGAGCTTACAATCTATGAGGAGGAGGACGCTGATCACAAGAGCTTACAATCTGAGAAGGAGAGGAGTGAGGACGCTGATCACAAGAGCTTACAATCTATGAGGAGGAGAGGAGGCTGATCACAAGAGCTTACAATCTATGAGGAGAGGAGGAGTGAGGACGCTGATCACAAGAGTTTACAATCTATGAGGAGAGGAGGAGTGAGGACGCTGATCACAAGAGCTTACAATCTATGAGGAGAGGAGGAGTGAGGACGCTGATCACAAGAGCTTACAATCTATGAGGAGGAGAGAGGACGCTGATCACAAGAGCTTACAATCTATGAGGAGAGGAGGACGCTGATCACAAGAGCTTACAATCTATGAGGAGAGGAGAGAGGACACTGATCACAAGAGCTTACAATCTATGAGGAGAGGAGGACACTGATCACAAGAGCTTACAATCTATGAGGAGAGGAGGAGTGAGGACGCTGATCACAAGAGCTTACAATCTATGAGGAGAGGAGGAGTGAGGACGCTGATCACAAGAGCTTACAATCTATGAGGAGAGGAGGAGTGAGGACGCTGATCACAAGAGCTTACAATCTATGAGGAGGAGAGGAGTGAGGACGCTGATCACAAGAGCTTACAATCTATGAGGAGAAGAGGAGTGAGGACGCTGATCACAAGAGCTTACAATCTATGAGGAGGACAGGAGAGAGGACGCTGATCACAAGAGCTTACAATCTATGAGAAGGAGAGGAGTGAGGACGCTGATCACAAGAGCTTACAATCTATGAGGAGAGGAGGAGGAGTGAGGACGCTGATCACAAGAGCTTACAATCTATGAGGAGAGGAGGACGCTGATCACAAGAGCTTACAATCTATGAGGAGAGGAGAGAGGACGCTGATCACAAGAGCTTACAATCTATGAGAGAGGAGGAGTGAGGACGCTGATCACAAGAGCTTACAATCTATGAGGAGAGGAGGAGGAGTGAGGACGCTGATCACAAGAGCTTACAATCTATGAGAAGGAGAGGAGTGAGGACGCTGATCACAAGAGCTTACAATCTATGAGGAGAGGAGGAGTGAGGACGCTGATCACAAGAGCTTACAATCTATGAGGAGAGGAGGACGCTGATCACAAGAGCTTACAATCTATGAGGAGAGGAGGACGCTGATCACAAGAGCTTACAATCTATGAGGAGAGGAGGAGTGAGGACGCTGATCACAAGAGCTTACAATCTATGAGGAGGAGAGGAGAGGACGCTGATCACAAGAGCTTACAATCTATGAGGAGGAGAGGCGTGAGGACGCTGATCACAAGAGCTTACAATCTATGAGGAGAGGAGGAGTGAGGACGCTGATCACAAGAGCTTACAATCTATGAGAGAGGAGGAGTGAGGACGCTGATCACAAGAGCTTACAATCTATGAGGAGGAGAGAGGACGCTGATCACAAGAGCTTACAATCTATGAGGAGAGGAGTGAGGACGCTGATCACAAGAGCTTACAATCTATGAGGAGAGGAGTGAGGACACTGATCACAAGAGCTTACAATCTATGAGAAGGAGAGGAGTGAGGACGCTGATCACAAGAGCTTACAATCTATGAGGAGGAGAGGAGTGAGGACGCTGATCACAAGAGTTTACAATCTATGAGGAGAGGAGGAGTGAGGACGCTGATCACAAGAGCTTACAATCTATGAGGAGGAGAGGAGAGGACGCTGATCACAAGAGCTTACAATCTATGAGGAGAGGAGTGAGGACGCTGATCACAAGAGCTTACAATCTAGGAGGAGAAGAGTGAGGACGCTGATCACAAGAGCTTACAATCTATGAGGAGAGGAGGAGTGAGGACGCTGATCACAAGAGCTTACAATCTATGAGGAGGAGAGGAGTGAGGACGCTGATCACAAGAGCTTACAATCTATGAGAGAGGAGGAGTGAGGACGCTGATCACAAGAGCTTACAATCTATGAGGAGGGGAGGAGTGAGGACGCTGATCACAAGAGCTTACAATCTATGAGGAGAGGAGTGAGGACACTGATCACAAGAGCTTACAATCTATGAGAAGGAGAGGAGTGAGGACGCTGATCACAAGAGCTTACAATCTATGAGGAGGAGAGGAGTGAGGACGCTGATCACAAGAGTTTACAATCTATGAGGAGAGGAGGAGTGAGGACGCTGATCACAAGAGCTTACAATCTATGAGGAGGAGAGGAGAGGACGCTGATCACAAGAGCTTACAATCTATGAGGAGAGGAGTGAGGACGCTGATCACAAGAGCTTACAATCTAGGAGGAGAAGAGTGAGGACGCTGATCACAAGAGCTTACAATCTATGAGGAGAGGAGGAGTGAGGACGCTGATCACAAGAGCTTACAATCTATGAGGAGGAGAGGAGTGAGGACGCTGATCACAAGAGCTTACAATCTATGAGAGAGGAGGAGTGAGGACGCTGATCACAAGAGCTTACAATCTATGAGAGAGGAGGAGTGAGGACGCTGATCACAAGAGCTTACAATCTATGAGGAGGAGAGAGGACGCTGATCACAAGAGCTTACAATCTATGAGGAGGAGAGAGGACGCTGATCACAAGAGCTTACAATCTATGAGGAGGAGTGAGGACGCTGATCACAAGAGCTTACAATCTATGAGGAGGAGAGGAGTGAGGACGCTGATCACAAGAGCTTACAATCTATGAGGGGAGGAGTGAGGACGCTGATCACAAGAGCTTACAATCTATGAGGAGAGGAGGAGTGAGGACGCTGATCACAAGAGCTTACAATCTATGAGGAGCGGAGGAGTGAGGACGCTGATCACAAGAGCTTACAATCTATGAGGAGAGGAGTGAGGACGCTGATCACAAGAGCTTACAATCTATGAGGAAGAGAGAGGACGCTGATCACAAGAGCTTACAATCTATGAGGAGAGGAGGACGCTGATCACAAGAGCTTACAATCTATGAGGAGAGGACGCTGATCACAAGAGCTTACAATCTATTAGGAGAGGAGGAGAGAGGACGCTGATCACAAGAGCTTACAATCTATGAGGAGAGGAGGAGTGAGGACGCTGATCACAAGAGCTTACAATCTATGAGGAGAGGAGGAGTGAGGACGCTGATCACAAGAGCTTACAATCTATGAGGAGAGGAGGAGTGAGGACGCTGATCACAAGAGCTTACAATCTATGAGGAGGAGAGGAGAGGACGCTGATCACAAGAGCTTACAATCTATGAGGAGAGGAGTGAGGACGCTGATCACAAGAGCTTACAATCTATGAGAAGAGGAGTGAGGACGCTGATCACAAGAGCTTACAATCTATGAGGAGAGGAGGACGCTGATCACAAGAGCTTACAATCTATGAGGAGAGGAGAGAGGACACTGATCACAAGAGTTTACAATCTATGAGGAGAGGAGGACACTGATCACAAGAGCTTACAATCTATGAGGAGAGGAGGAGTGAGGACGCTGATCACAAGAGCTTACAATCTATGAGGAGAGGAGGAGTGAGGACGCTGATCACAAGAGCTTACAATCTATGAGGAGAGGAGGAGTGAGGACGCTGATCACAAGAGCTTACAATCTATGAGGAGGAGAGGAGTGAGGACGCTGATCACAAGAGCTTACAATCTATGAGGAGAAGAGGAGTGAGGACGCTGATCACAAGAGCTTACAATCTATGAGGAGGACAGGAGAGAGGACGCTGATCACAAGAGCTTACAATCTATGAGGAGGAGGAGTGAGGACGCTGATCACAAGAGCTTACAATCTATGAGGAGAGGAGGACGCTGATCACAAGAGCTTACAATCTATGAGGAGAGGAGAGAGGACGCTGATCACAAGAGCTTACAATCTATGAGAGAGGAGGAGTGAGGACGCTGATCACAAGAGCTTACAATCTATGAGGAGAGGAGGAGTGAGGACGCTGATCACAAGAGCTTACAATCTATGAGGAGGAGAGGAGTGAGGACGCTGATCACAAGAGCTTACAATCTATGAGGAGAGGAGGAGTGAGGACGCTGATCACAAGAGCTTACAATCTATGAGGAGGAGAGGAGTGAGGACGCTGATCACAAGAGCTTACAATCTATGAGGAGAGGAGGAGTGAGGACGCTGATCACAAGAGCTTACAATCTATGAGGAGGAGTGAGGACGCTGATCACAAGAGCTTACAATCTATGAGGAGGAGAGAGGACGCTGATCACAAGAGCTTACAATCTATGAGGAGAGGAGGAGTGAGGACGCTGATCACAAGAGCTTACAATCTATGAGGAGAGGAGGAGTGAGGACGCTGATCACAAGAGCTTACAATCTATGAGGAGAGGAGGAGTGAGGACGCTGATCACAAGAGCTTACAATCTATGAGGAGAGGAGGAGTGAGGACGCTGATCACAAGAGCTTACAATCTATGAGGAGAGGAGTGAGGACGCTGATCACAAGAGCTTACAATCTATGAGGAGAAGAGGAGTGAGGACGCTGATCACAAGAGCTTACAATCTATGAGGAGGAGGAGTGAGGACGCTGATCACAAGAGCTTACAATCTATGAGGAGAGGAGGACGCTGATCACAAGAGCTTACAATCTATGAGGAGAGGAGGACGCTGATCACAAGAGCTTACAATCTATGAGGAGAGGAGGACGCTGATCACAAGAGCTTACAATCTATGAGGAGAGGAGGACGCTGATCACAAGAGCTTACAATCTATGAGGAGAGGAGGAGTGAGGACGCTGATCACAAGAGCTTACAATCTATGAGGAGAGGAGGAGTGAGGACGCTGATCACAAGAGCTTACAATCTATGAGGAGAGGAGGAGTGAGGACGCTGATCACAAGAGCTTACAATCTATGAGGAGAAGAGGAGTGAGGACGCTGATCACAAGAGCTTACAATCTATGAGGAGGAGGAGTGAGGACGCTGATCACAAGAGCTTACAATCTATGAGGAGAGGAGGACGCTGATCACAAGAGCTTACAATCTATGAGGAGAGGAGGACGCTGATCACAAGAGCTTACAATCTATGAGGAGAGGAGGACGCTGATCACAAGAGCTTACAATCTATGAGGAGAGGAGGACGCTGATCACAAGAGCTTACAATCTATGAGGAGGAGAGGAGTGAGGATGCTGATCACAAGAGCTTACAATCTATGAGGAGAGGAGGAGTGAGGACGCTGATCACAAGAGCTTACAATCTATGAGGAGGAGAGAGGACGCTGATCACAAGAGCTTACAATCTATGAGGAGAGGAGGAGTGAGGACGCTGATCACAAGAGCTTACAATCTATGAGGAGGAGAGGAGTGAGGACGCTGATCACAAGAGCTTACAATCTATGAGGAGGAGAGGAGTGAGGACGCTGATCACAAGAGCTTACAATCTATGAGGAGAGGAGTGAGGACGCTGATCACAAGAGCTTACAATCTATGAGGAGAGGAGTGAGGACGCTGATCACAAGAGCTTACAATCTATGAGGAGAGGAGTGAGGACGCTGATCACAAGAGCTTACAATCTATGAGGAGAGGAGTGAGGACGCTGATCACAAGAGCTTACAATCTATGAGGAGAGGAGGAGTGAGGACGCTGATCACAAGAGCTTACAATCTATGAGGAGAGGAGTGAGGACGCTGATCACAAGAGCTTACAATCTATGAGGAGAGGAGGAGTGAGGACGCTGATCACAAGAGCTTACAATCTATGAGGAGAGGAGGAGTGAGGACGCTGATCACAAGAGCTTACAATCTATGAGGAGAGGAGGAGTGAGGACGCTGATCACAAGAGCTTACAATCTATGAGGAGAGGAGTGAGGACGCTGATCACAAGAGCTTACAATCTATGAGGAGGGGAGGAGTGAGGACGCTGATCACAAGAGCTTACAATCTATGAGGAGGAGGAGTGAGGACGCTGATCACAAGAGCTTACAATCTATGAGGAGAGGAGGAGTGAGGACACTGATCACAAGAGCTTACAATCTATGAGGAGAGGAGGAGTGAGGACGCTGATCACAAGAGCTTACAATCTATGAGGAGAGGAGGAGTGAGGACGCTGATCACAAGAGCTTACAATCTATGAGGAGAGGAGGAGTGAGGACGCTGATCACAAGAGCTTACAATCTATGAGGAGGGGAGGAGTGAGGACGCTGATCACAAGAGCTTACAATCTATGAGGAGAGGAGGAGTGAGGACGCTGATCACAAGAGCTTACAATCTATGAGGAGGAGTGAGGACGCTGATCACAAGAGCTTACAATCTATGAGGAGAGGAGGACACTGATCACAAGAGCTTACAATCTATGAGGAGAGGAGGAGTGAGGACGCTGATCACAAGAGCTTACAATCTATGAGGAGGAGAGAGGACGCTGATCACAAGAGCTTACAATCTATGAGGAGGAGAGAGGACGCTGATCACAAGAGCTTACAATCTATGAGGAGAGGAGGAGTGAGGACGCTGATCACAAGAGCTTACAATCTATGAGGAGGAGTGAGGACGCTGATCACAAGAGCTTACAATCTATGAGGAGGAGAGAGGACGCTGATCACAAGAGCTTACAATCTATGAGGAGAGGAGGAGTGAGGACGCTGATCACAAGAGCTTACAATCTATGAGGAGAGGAGGAGTGAGGACGCTGATCACAAGAGCTTACAATCTATGAGGAGAGGAGGAGTGAGGACGCTGATCACAAGAGCTTACAATCTATGGAGGAGGAGTGAGGACGCTGATCACAAGAGCTTACAATCTATGAGGAGAGGAGTGAGGACGCTGATCACAAGAGCTTACAATCTATGAGGAGAGGAGGAGTGAGGACGCTGATCACAAGAGCTTACAATCTATGAGGAGAGGAGTGAGGACGCTGATCACAAGAGCTTACAATCTATGAGAGAGGAGGAGTGAGGACGCTGATCACAAGAGCTTACAATCTATGAGGAGAGGAGTGAGGACGCTGATCACAAGAGCTTACAATCTATGAGGAGAGGAGTGAGGACGCTGATCACAAGAGCTTACAATCTATGAGGAGAGGAGTGAGGACGCTGATCACAAGAGCTTACAATCTATGAGGAGAGGAGAGGACGCTGATCACAAGAGCTTACAATCTATGAGGAGAAGTGAGGACGCTGATCACAAGAGCTTACAATCTATGAGGAGAGGAGTGAGGACGCTGATCACAAGAGCTTACAATCTATGAGGAGAGGAGGAGTGAGGACACTGATCACAAGAGCTTACAATCTATGAGGAGAGGAGTGAGGACGCTGATCACAAGAGCTTACAATCTATGAGGAGAGGAGGAGTGAGGACGCTGATCACAAGAGCTTACAATCTATGAGGAGAGGAGTGAGGACGCTGATCACAAGAGCTTACAATCTATGAGGAGAGGAGGAGTGAGGACACTGATCACAAGAGCTTACAATCTATGAGGAGAGGAGGAGTGAGGACGCTGATCACAAGAGCTTACAATCTATGAGGAGAGGAGGAGTGAGGACGCTGATCACAAGAGCTTACAATCTATGAGAAGAGGAGGAGTGAGGACGCTGATCACAAGAGCTTACAATCTATGAGGAGAGGAGGAGTGAGGACGCTGATCACAAGAGCTTACAATCTATGAGGAGGGGAGGAGTGAGGACGCTGATCACAAGAGCTTACAATCTATGAGGAGGAGTGAGGACGCTGATCACAAGAGCTTACAATCTATGAGGAGAGGAGGAGTGAGGACGCTGATCACAAGAGCTTACAATCTATGAGGAGAAGGAGTGAGGACGCTGATCACAAGAGCTTACAATCTATGAGGAGGAGTGAGGACGCTGATCACAAGAGCTTACAATCTATGAGGAGAGGAGTGAGGACGCTGATCACAAGAGCTTACAATCTATGAGGAGGAGAGAGGACGCTGATCACAAGAGCTTACAATCTATGAGGAGGAGTGAGGACGCTGATCACAAGAGCTTACAATCTATGAGGAGAGGAGGAGTGAGGACGCTGATCACAAGAGCTTACAATCTATGAGGAGAGGAGGAGTGAGGACGCTGATCACAAGAGCTTACAATCTATGAGGAGAGGAGTGAGGACGCTGATCACAAGAGCTTACAATCTATGGAGGAGGACGCTGATCACACCAGGCGGGGGTCCGGTGGAGAGGGGGCTGCGTGGTTCTCTCCATTCTGTTCAATAAAAGTTCCGAAAACAGCGGAGCCATAAATGTCTGAGTTGGGAATACCCCTTTAATGAGGAACCGGGTCGTTGTGATGAATCTCCCATCCCCCAGCAGATGGCGCCACGCAACGGATGCTGATCACATGGACACCTCTGCTGAACAGGGTCGGTTGTTCCTATGGGGGACGCACACATTGTGGATTTCCCCAGTGAACCGCCGGGGGCCCCGTGCGCATTTCCCCTCTTCTACATTCCAGAGTAGGAGGTGCGCGGCGCGGATGTGAGGCCCTGCTGCGTCCCCGATCCCGTGCGGAGGTGAAGACCTGCAGCGTCCCCGATCCCGTGCGGAGGTGAGGACCTGCAGCGTCCCCGATCCCGTGCGGAGGTGAGGACCTGCAGCGTCCCCGATCCCGTGCGGAGGTGAGGACCTGCAGCGTCCCCGATCCCGTGCGGGAGATGTTCAGCAGAACGTGGAGGTTTGTTCTGATCTCCGGGTGTCGGGTGTTTGGACCTCGTTCACATGAATACAACGAATTTTCAGTCTCAGAAGTGGCTGCAATAAATCTGCTTGGTGTGACCAGCGCCCTAATATTAGACATGGGGGGGAGGGGGCCACATCTTTATTCTCCTCCAGCATGGCCTCCTATCACATCCAGGAGCAGAGAAGGGGTTAACACTGACATTCCTCCCCTCCCCCGGCGGGTGATTCAGATGCCGGTCACCTTTCCCCCAGTTCCAGGACGGGCACCACGTGTGGCATTAACAATACAAGGTCACAGCAAGTCAAGGTCACAGAACATGTGCTGAGATACCCAACACAGAACCAGGAGCTGAGATACCCAGCACCCCCTGTACCCAACACAGAACCAGGAGCTGAGATACCCAGCACCCCCTGTACCCAACACAGAACCAGGAGCTGAGATACCCAGCAACCCCTGTACCCAACACAGAACCAGGAGCTGAGATACCCAGCAACCCCTGTACCCAACACAGAACCAGGAGCTGAGATACCCAGCACCCCCTGTACCCAACACAGAACCAGGAGCTGAGATACCCAGCACCCCCTGTACCCAACACAGAACCAGGAGCTGAGATACCCAGCAACCCCTGTACTCAACACAGAACCAGGAGCTGAGATACCCAGCAACCCCTGTACCCAACACAGAACCAGGAGCTGAGATACCCAGCAACCCCTGTACCCAACACAGAACCAGGAGCTGAGATACCCAGCAACCCCTGTACCCAACACAGATCCAGGAGCTGAGATACCCAGCACCCCCTGTACCCAACACAGAACCAGGAGCTGAGATACCCAGCACCCCCTGTACCCAACACAGAACCAGGAGCTGAGATACCCAGCACCCCCTGTACCAAACACAGAACCAGGAGCTGAGATACCCAGCAACCCCTGTACCCAACACAGAACCAGGAGCTGAGATACCCAGCAACCCCTGTACCCAACACAGAACCAGGAGCTGAGATACCCAGCACTCCCTGTACCCAACACAGAACCAGGAGCTGAGATACCCAGCACTCCCTGTACCCAACACAGAACCAGGAGCTGAGATACCCAGCACCCCCTGTACCCAACACAGAACCAGGAGCTGAGATACCCAGCAACCCCTATACCCAACACAGAACCAGGAGCTGAGATACCCAGCAACCCCTATACCCAACACAGAACCAGGAGCTGAGATACCCAGCAACCCCTGTACCCAACACAGAACCAGGAGCTGAGATACCCAGCAACCCCTGTACCAAACACAGATCCAGGAGCTGAAATACCCAGCACCCCCTGTACCCAACACAGAACCAGGAGCCGAGATACCCAGCACCCCCTGTACCCAACACAGAACCAGGAGCTGAGATACCCAGCACCCCCTGTACCCAACACAGAACCAGGAGCTGAGATACCCAGCACCCCCTGTACCCAACACAGATCCAGGAGCTGAGATACCCAGCACCCCCTGTACCCAACACAGAACCAGGAGCTGAGATACCCAGCACCCCCTGTACCCAACACAGATCCAGGAGCTGAGATACCCAGCAACCCCTGTACCCAACACAGAACCAGGAGCTGAGATACCCAGCAACCCCTGTACCCAACACAGAACCAGGAGCTGAGATACCCAGCAACCCCTGTACCCAACACAGAACCAGGAGCTGAGATACCCAGCACCCCCTGTACCCAACACTGAACCAGGAGCTGAGATACCCAGCACCCCCTGTACCCAACACAGATCCAGGAGCTGAAATACCCAGCACCCCCTGTACCCAACACAGAACCAGGAGCTGAGATACCCAGCAACCCCTGTACCCAACACAGAACCAGGAGCTGAGATACCCAGCAACCCCTGTACCCAACACAGATCCAGGAGCTGAGATACCCAGCACCCCCTGTACCCAACACAGAACCAGGAGCTGAGATACCCAGCACCCCCTGTACCCAACACAGATCCAGGAGCTGAGATACCCAGCAACCCCTGTACCCAACACAGAACCAGGAGCTGAGATACCCAGCAACCCCTGTACCCAACACAGAACCAGGAGCTGAGATACCCAGCAACCCCTGTACCCAACACAGAACCAGGAGCTGAGATACCCAACACAGAACCAGGAGCTGAGATACCCAGCAACCCCTGTACCCAACACAGAACCAGGAGCTGAGATACCCAGCAACCCCTGTACCCAACACAGAACCAGGAGCTGAGATACCCAGCAACCCCTGTACCCAACACAGAACCAGGAGCTGAGATACCCAGCACCCCCTGTACAAACACAGAACCAGGAGCCGAGATACCCAGCACCCCCTGTACAAACACAGAACCAGGAGCCGAGATACCCAGCACCCCCTGTACCCAACACAGAACCAGGAGCCGAGATACCCAGCACCCCCTGTACCCAACACAGAACCAGGAGCTGAGATACCCAGCGCCCCCTGTACCCAACACAGAACCAGGAGCTGAGATACCCAGCACCCGGCTGTGTGGTGGGGGTATTTCCACGTTGAAATCTCTGAGTAGTGATGGGCAGAAGCAGAAATATCAGGCGGCATGGTGCCAGCTTTATACGGCACGGGGCGGGTCCTGAAAGGGGTTCACGTGACAAGTAAATCAATGGCATGTTTTGCAACTGCAATATACTTTATAGATTGGTTCTTCATTATTTTTAAGACCTCTGCTTGCTGGCAGTGAAAAGGATTTTTTTTTTTTTGACAGAGTTCGAAAACCTGATCTAATACTTCTCACTGCTGAGGGTTTGTTACACTGGATCCAGTTTAGACAACCATGTAAACAAACCTCCCCTGTCCTGACATGACTTCTCACAGCTGAGGGTTTGTAGCCGTCACCTGTATAAGGAATGTAAATACGGGCGACACAAGACGCTGAAGCTCCACATTATCGACAACCTTTCCCCTACATCCAGGAGAAGACGCCGCCGCCGGGCACGCTGCCGGGAGAAGACGCCGCCGCCGGGAGACGACGCCGACGCCGCCGGGAGAAGACGCCGCCGGGCACGCTGCCGGGAGAAGACGCCGCCGCCGGGAGAAGGCGCCGCCGCCGGGCACGCTGCCGGGAGAAGACGCCGCCGCCGGGCACGCTGCTAGAACGCCCTCTACAGAGCAGCCACATAATACCAGCGCACGCTCCACACTGCTACACCAGCACAGCAGATAAGGGGTGACACTATGTCACATGTTCTAATATAAGCAGCAGTGCAGAGGTCAGCCAGGTAAATGTCGGGGAGGTCGGCTGCCCCCATACGTATTAAATGGCCAGCGGCTGCCACCGACAGGAAGCGGCGTTATGGGGGGGGGCCGTACCATCAATGTCTGAGCGGGGAGGACTGGGACCCCCAGCAATGCGGAGAATGGGTGTGCCCAGTCCCCCCTGATCCCAGCAGAGAGGAGGCGGTGGTCACCCTCCATATACAGCTCACCCCAACTCCAATCGCAGCCAAAGCTGCACCAATAGAGCCTTCCTAATACTTAGGGGGAATGGCGTAGGAAAGTCGTAAATAGGTCAAAAGTCGCATAAAGTCTCGTTCATTGTGAACGCCAAATTGATGATGACCCCTCCCCCACCACGGACAACCCGGGCATCAAGGGTGCCTGCAAAAGGGGGTGCGGATTACCAGTAGGAACATGTTGGGGGTTATAGTGGAAAAAATACAGAGAAAATTACAAAAACAGAAGGCCAATCATCGTCAGGGTCGCAGGGATTAATAGGGGCCCCTACACGGGGCTGCCTCAGGGGCCCCGCCTCACTGTATATGCTGCACAATGCTACACCCCCATTTACCATACACAGTTATAATTACCGGGTGCTTGTCACGTGATATCACCGGCGCCGCGCTCTTCTCAACCGTCTCCGGAGGTGTCAGGGTTCTGTCAGCGGTGCGTGACGTCATCCAGCCTAAGGCCCCCGCGTCACCTCCTCTTGGGGCTGTCCTGTGCGCGCCTGTTTCTTCTCACCACCTCCGAACACGTTATAATCTCCCGTGAGAAGAAGACGTGACCGGGAGTGATTTCTACCAGTCATTACGATGATATTATAGCTGTTTTTTTCTCTGTTTGTCCAGTCATCTTCAGTTATTTGGCGTCAGGCACTGTCGTGGACAGCCCAACCCCTGTTAGGAGGACACCCGGCGGCAGCTGCGGCCTGTCAGTGTCACCCCGGACAACATGGCGGCTGTGAGGAGTATCGGAGCGCTGGCCCGACTGGGCGGGAAGACAGGTACCGGGAGGGGGGCAGCGAGCGGGGTGAGAGCTCGGTACTAGTGACACTCAGAGGGAAAGTTCTTGCATCCCCCTCATACACTGAGCATGCGCACAGGGGATATGACTAGGGGCTGCGGACAGACCGCTCTATATGTGCAAAAGTATTCGCACCCATGGATATTTCTACAACTGCTCGGAAATCCCTCGTGGCTGCGTCTAGAATCAGAAATCTCAGTCATGTGACCCAATATATAAATCTCAGTCATGTGACCCAATGTATGGCCAATACGGTGCAGAAAAAATCGCCATTCTGCGTCACCGTCCATTCATCGCCACGTATATCGCACACGTGAGGTTTATTTCTGGCAGTGCCCCCTTATCTGGCTGAGCTTTGGGTGTTGTGGGGTGTGCAGGGCGGGTGTATAGTCGCACGCCCCGTCCCTATAGACTGTAGTATGGAATTGGGGTGAGTGCCCCTCCCCCATCTGTAGCTCCGTTCTCCCTATGACAACCCTTCCTGGTGTGTCCTGTCCAGCATAGTTATACGGACATGTGGATACAAGTCCCAGCCGCTCCGCCCGGTTATATCAGTCCCTGTGTCAAGGAGGTTTCCGGACAGGAAGTGTTATCATAGGATCTGAGGATTCAGTCTAGACTCGTGATCTGGGGGGGGGTACGGGCACTGAGGTCCCCCGTAATTTACCTCCGGAGAGATGCTGGCGGATTAGGACTTGTCCACACGTAACGGAATCGTTCCGCGGAAAAACCGCACCGTCTCCTGCGTCTTTGGCTGCAGATAATGGTGCGGATTTTGCTGCGTTTTTCTCAATGTTGGGGGATGGTGGCAAGTCTGAAAAACGCAGCAATTCCGTCCGTTTTCCTCGTGGACGCACCGCAGGTCAGTTTCTGGTCGGAATATTTACGCGGTGTCCGGATGACATTAGTTAAATATCACCCGCTACGTGTGGACGAGCCCTTATAGTGAATGATCGCCAGCTGTGTGCCGACTACAACTCCCAGCATCCTTAGAGCTGTAATCACAGGTCAGAGGAGGCTGCAGTGATGGGGGAGGGGCTGGTGCCCTCTTCACACCTGAATCTCCCACCACTCCTGTGACCTTGGGTGGGGTGAGCTGTGCTGCCCCCTGCAGGTTATTGATATTACACAGCTGTGTGTGTGTGTGTATATATATGAAGTTGTGGGGTAACTGCAACGTAAGAACGATTCCAAAAGCAGAAATGTTAGTTTTTATTTGTATTTTATTTAAAACAACAAAAGTTCAAATCAATATTCGGTGTGACCACCCTTTGCCTTCAAAACCGCTTCAATTCCTCTAGGTACACTTGCACAAAGTCATGATCGTTTTCATACGTAGGTTAAAATACAATCATTAACAGAAACAGCTGTGTAGGAGGCTTAAAACTGGGTAAGGAACAGCCAAGCTCTGCTACAGAGGTGAGGTTGTGGAAGACCGTTTCATGTCACATGTCCACCATGGCAAGACTGAGCGCAGCAACTAAGCACAAGGTAGTTATACTGCATCAGTAAGGTCTCTCCCAGGCAAAGACTGGGGTTTCATGATGTGCTGTTCATGCTCTTTTGAAGAAATACAAAGAAACGGGCAACGTAGACGCGGTCGTCGGCCAACGAAACCGTGCAGCAGATCAGACACATCATGCTAACTTCCCTTCAAAATCGGAAGATGTCCAGCAGTGCCATCAGCTCAGAACTGGCAGAAATCAGTGGGACCCAGATACGCCCGTCTACTGTTCTGAGAAGTCTGCCCAGAAATGTCTTCATGGGAGAATTGAGGATAAAAAGCCAAACCTTCTACATAGAAACAAGGCCAACGACTCAACTCTGCACGAAAACACAGGAACAGGGGTGCAGAAAAATGTCAGCAGGTGCTCTGGACATGTGATATATTTGGTGTAACAGAAGGTGAAGGAGAGCGGTACAATAATGAGGGTCTGCAGGCAGCAGTGAAGCATGGTGGAGGGTCCTGCAGACAGTACAATAATGAGGGTCTGCAGGCAGCAGTGAAGCATGGTGGAGGGTCCTGGAGACAGTACAATAATGAGGGTCTGCAGGCAGCAGTGAAGCATGGTGGAGGGTCCTGCAGAGCGGTACAATAATGAGGGTCTGCAGGCAGCAGTGAAGCACGGTGGAGGGTCCTGCAGAGCGGTACAATAATGAGGGTCTGCAGGCAGCAGTGAAGCACGGTGGAGGGTCCTGCAGAGCGGTACAATAATGAGGGTCTGCAGGCAGCAGTGAAGCATGGTGGAGGGTCCTGGAGAGTGGTACAATAATGAGGGTCTGCAGGCAGCAGTAAAGCATGGTGGAGGGTCCTGGAGAGCGGTACAATAATGAGGGTCTGCAGGCAGCAGTGAAGATGGTGGAGGGTCCTGGAGATCGGTATAATAATGAGGGTCTGCAGGCAGCAGTGAAGCATGGTGGAGGGTCCTGCAGAGCGGTACAATAATGAGGGTCTGCAGGCAGCAGTGAAGCATGGTGGAGGGTCCTGGAGAGCGGTACAATAATGAGGGTCTGCAGGCAGCAGTGAAGCATGGTGGAGGGTCCTGGAGAGCGGTACAATAATGAGGGTCTGCAGGCAGCAGTGAAGATGGTGGAGGGTCCTGGAGAGCGGTATAATAATGAGGGTCTGCAGGCAGCAGTGTAGCTCGGTGGAGGGTCTGGTGGAGGGTCCTGGAGAGCGGTATAATAATGAGGGTCTGCAGGCAGCAGTGTAGCTCGGTGGAGGGTCCTGGAGAGCGGTACAATAATGAGGGTCTGCAGGCAGCAGTGTAGCTCGGTGGAGGGTCCTGGAGAGCGGTATAATAATGAGGGTCTGCAGGCAGCAGTGTAGCTCGGTGGAGGGTCTGGTGGAGGGTCCTGGAGAGCGGTACAATAATGAGGGTCTGCAGGCAGCAGTGTAGCTCGGTGGAGGGTCCTGGAGAGCGGTACAATAATGAGGGTCTGCAGGCAGCAGTGTAGCTCGGTGGAGGGTCCTGGAGAGCGGTTCAATAATGAGGGTCTGCAGGCAGCAGTGTAGCTCGGTGGAGGGTCCTGGAGAGCGGTTCAATAATGAGGGTCTGCAGGCAGCAGTGTAGCTCGGTGGAGGGTCTGGTGGAGGGTTCTTGCTGGTGCTGCATTTCAGTATATGGAGATCTGGATTTGGTGTCCTCAATGCTGAGAAATACAGGCAGATAATTATCGATCATGTAATAACATCAGGTAGGCGTCTGATTGGCTCCAAATTTCTTCTGCAGCAGGACAACGACCCCCAACATCCAGCCAATGTCATTAAGAAATATCTCCAGTGTAAAGAACGAGGAGCCTTGGAAGTGATGATTTGGCCCCCAGAGCCCTGATCTCTACATCATGGAGTCTGTCTGGGATCACATGAAGAGAAGGATGTGAGGAGGCGACAACCACAGAAGATCTGCAACAACTTCCCGGCAGAGTTCCTGCAAAAACTGTACAAGAACCTAGAAGTGATACTGTATGAAGGCAAAGGGCGGTCATAACGAATATTGATAAGGTTTAGATTTCTCTTCTGTTCATTCACTTTGCAGCTTGTTAGTTTTTTGTTATTTTGTTTTTTTTTAGATCCATTAACACTTCTACTTTTGGTCTCGTTCTTACTTTGCAGCGTTTTCCCACAACCGCCTAAAACTCGCCCAGTCCGGTGTGTATAATAAAATAGTCTCCGCTTTGGACTCGTCTGTCAGCGCTGATTTCATGACGGATGCCGACAGACGAGATCTGTGGAAAACCCCTCCCCCTCTGATTACTGGTCTCCCCCTCCCCCTCATCGCTGACCCCTGCACTGCTGCTTCTATTAGAACCTGTGATCTAGTGTCTCCCTCGTTACTGCTGTGCTGGTGTAGCAGTGTGGAGCGTGCGCTGGTATTACGCGCCTGCTCTGTAGAGGGCGTTCTCCTGGCAGCGTGCCCGGCGTTGGCGTCTTCTCCTGGATGTAGGGGAAAGGTTGTCGGCAATGTGGAGTTTCAGCGTCTTGTGTCGCTCGTATTTACATTCCTTATACAGGTGACGGCTACAAATCCATTGTAACAAAGCCTCAGCTGTGAAGTATCCGGTCAGACTTTCAACCTCTTTGTAAAGGAGAATGTTCCTTTTCACTGACCGCAAGCAGAGATCTCTAAAATGATGCTCTGTAGCGGGCGTTCTTCTGGCAGCGTGCCCGGCGGTGGCATCTGATCCTGGATGTGGGGCCAAACCTGAAACCGATACAGGGATGTGGGGGAGGGGGTGCTACTTGTCAGAATGACACCCCTATTCGCTTCCATTGGTTGTGATCGGAGAGCCCGGCCACAATGTTACTTCATTGGCCAATGCTTCTTATTACCGCTAGGAGGAGGAGCGGGGCCTGCGGCAATCATCTGATCACAGCCGCGGCGGCTTCTATCTGATGGGGGGGGATCTGATGAGAACCTCTGTAATAATGGAGAGGAGAACCCACTTAATACGGTAACAAGGTGGGGGGCCCCGTAGAATGGAATTACTTGTGCACAATATTCTGGGCAGTGGCCACTAGATGGCGTGTCAGTCCTGGAGCCGCAGTGTTACCGCCTCTGCTGTGTCAGCGTGGTGACCGTGCAGTGGCGCATAGTGCAGGTGTGTACGTGCCAGAGGGTGACGGGACGGGGCAAAGTACAGCAGGGGCCGGGGGCAGCTCGTGTGTGATGTACAGGCCTCATTATAACCACTGACCTGACATCTGGTGAGCGCCCCCTGCTGGCTGTATAATACTAAACCTCCAGCCCCCACCTCTATAATACTTTGTTTCCAGTACCAGACCCCGCGTTACTGCACAGAAGCTTCTAGATAATCACCAGGTTTCTCTATTTTACAGGTTTTACCTCCAGATCTTTATCCATGTCTCCTGCCCTGCAGTGTAAGTGACCGCGACTTCTCTACACACACACACATATATATATATATGTATGTTATACACTTGCCCACCTACACACACAATGTATGTACACAGTGACTCCACCAGCAGAATAGTGAGTGCAGCTCTGGAGTATAATACAGGATGTAACTCAGGATCAGTACAGGATAAGTAATGTATGTACACAGTGACCCCACCAGCAGAATAGTGAGTGCAGCTCTGGAGTATAATACATGATGTAACTCAGGATCAGTACAGGATAAGTAATGTAATGTATGTACACAGTGACTTCACCAGCAGAATAGTGAGTGCAGCTCTGGAGTATAATACAGGATGTAACTCAGGATCAGTACAGGATAAGTAATGTATGTACACAGTGACCCCACCAGCAGAATAGTGAGTGCAGCTCTGGAGTATAATACAGGATGTAACTCAGGATCAGTACAGGATAAGTAATGTAATGTATGTACACAGTGACTCCACCAGCAGAATAGTGAGTGCAGCTCTGGAGTATAATACAGGATATAACTCAGGATCAGTACAGGATAAGTAATGTAATGTATGTACACAGTGACTCCACCAGCAGAATAGTGAGTGCAGCTCTGGAGTATAATACAGGATATAACTCAGGATCAGTACAGGATAAGTAATGTAATGTATGTACACAGTGACTCCACCAGCAGAATAGAGAGTGCAGCTCTGGAGTATAATACAGGATGTAACTCAGGATAAGTAATGTATGTACACAGTGACTCCACCAGCAGAATAGTGAGTGCAGCTCTGGAGTATAATACAGGATGTAACTCCGGATCAGGACAGGATAAGTAATGTATGTACACAGTGACTCCACCAGCAGAATAGTGAGTGCAGCTCTGGAGTATAATACAGGATATAACTCAGGATCAGTACAGGATAAGTAATGTAATGTATGTACACAGTGACTCCACCAGCAGAATAGTGAGTGCAGCTCTGGAGTATAATACAGGATGTAACTCAGGATCAGTACAGGATAAGGAATGTAATGTATGTATGTACACAGTGACCCCACCAGCAGAATAGTGAGTGCAGCTCTGGAGTATAATACAGGATGTAACTCCGGATCAGGACAGGATAAGTAATGTATGTACACAGTGACTCCACCAGCAGAATAGTGAGTGCAGCTCTGGAGTATAATACAGGATGTAACTCCGGATCAGGACAGGATAAGTAATGTATGTACACAGTGACTCCACCAGCAGAATAGTGAGTGCAGCTCTGGAGTATAATACAGGATATAACTCAGGATCAGTACAGGATAAGTAATGTAATGTATGTACACAGTGACTCCACCAGCAGAATAGTGAGTGCAGCTCTGGAGTATAATACAGGATGTAACTCAGGATCAGTACAGGATAAGGAATGTAATGTATGTACACAGTGACTCCACCAGCAGAATAGTGACTGCAGCTCTGGAGTATAATACAGGATGTAACTCAGGATCAGTACAGGATAAGTAATGTAATGTATGTACACAGTGACTCCACCAGCAGAATAGTGAGTGCAGCTCTGGAGTATAATACAGGATGTAACTCAGGATCAGTACAGGATAAGTAATGTAATGTATGTACACAGTGACTCCACCAGCAGAATAGTGAGTGCAGCTCTGGAGTATAATACAGGATATAACTCAGGATCAGTACAGGATAAGTAATGTAATGTATGTACACAGTGACTCCACCAGCAGAATAGTGAGTGCAGCTCTGGAGTATAATACAGGATGTAACTCAGGATCAGTACAGGATAAGTAATGTAATGTATTTACACAGTGACTCCACCAGCAGAATAGTGACTGCAGCTCTGGAGTATAATACAGGATGTAACTCAGGATCAGTACAGGATAAGGAATGTAATGTATGTACACAGTGACTCCACCAGCAGAATAGTGAGTGCAGCTCTGGAGTATAATACAGGATAAGTATGCGGATTATTCTATATGTGATCCGTGGTGATTGATTTAGGACTAACCATTATAACATGTGATATTTTTCTTCTATATCTTTGCAGCGAGGACACACGTAAACTATGAGGTCAAAAAAGATGTCGCCGTTGTCCGTTTCAACACCCCAAATTCCAAGGTCGGGTTCTTATAGAGGGTGGGGGTGGTTTTCTCAGTTGGACAAGACGCTATAATAAGATCTGGGCAGTGAAATTCCTTTAATTCTGTCATCAATGGGACGTGATAGTTGTCGGATTATCAGAAATTCTGGACAATTGGATGGTCCTAGAAAAACGAATAAAACTATAGGTGGAAGATCAGGGACCCAAAATGACTCCAGTGTGCTGCCGGCGTGGTTTCCCCCTCATTGTTCCTGGTCTTGTAGAAATCCAGACTATGTACCAGTTCCGTGCTGGATTATCAGATGCCGGATTAAAGGAATTTCACTGTTTGAGGCGCAATGTTTTTTAATGTTGCGTATTAGAAGGCGTTTCTTCAGACACAAACACAGGACCACCTTATCCTTAGGGTGTGTATATTTATGCATCGCCCGCTCACCTGACCCTCTCGTCCTCAGGGTGTGTATATTTATGCATCGCCCGCTCACATGACCCTCTCGTCCTCAGGGTGTGTATATTTATGCATCGCCCGCTCACATGACCCTCTCGTCCTCAGGGTGTGTATATTTATGCATCGCCCGCTCACCTGACGCTCTCGTCCTCAGGGTGTGTATATTTATGCATCGCCCGCTCACCTGACCCTCTCGTCCTCAGGGTGTGTATATTTATGCATCGCCCGCTCACCTGACCCTCTCGTCCTCAGGGTGTGTATATTTATGCATCGCCCGCTCACCTGACCCTCTCGTCCTCAGGGTGTGTATATTTATGCATCGCCCGCTCACCTGACCCTCTCGTCCTCAGGGTGTGTATATTTATGCATCGCCCGCTCACCTGACCCTCTCGTCCTCAGGGTGTGTATATTTATGCATCGCCCGCTCACCTGACCCTCTCGCTCTGTCTCCCGCAGGTGAACACGCTGTCCAGGCAGCTCCAAGGTGAGTTCAGTGATGTGATGAATGAGATCTGGGCCAATGACGCGGTGAGAAGCGCCGTCCTCATCTCCGCCAAACCCGGCTGCTTCATCGCTGGGGCCGACATCAAGTGAGTCATTATAACGAGTCCTATAATAGACGTTAACACATTCCTGCCCTGTAAGTGCAGAGATCAGAGACCCTCCGCTACTTAACCCCTTATAGACTGAGGTCATTATGGGATATCTGCAGGGGGAGGGGCGGCCTGCGGTCATGATGGGATATCTACAGGGGGAGGGGCGGCCTGCGGTCATTATGGGATATCTGCAGGGGGAGGGGCGGCCTGCGGTCATTATGGGATATCTGCAGGGGGAGGGGCGGCCTGCGGTCATTATGGGATATCTGCAGGGGGAGGGGAGGCCTGCGGTCATTATGGGATATCTGCAGGGGGAGGGGCGGCCTGCGGTCATTATGGGATATCTGCAGGGGGAGGGGCTTTCTGCGGTCTTTATGGGATATCTGCAGGGGGAGGGGCGGCCTGCGGTCATTATGGGATATCTGCAGGGGGAGGGGAGGCCTGCGGACATTATGGGATATCTGCAGGGGGAGGGGCTTTCCGCGGTCATTATGGGATATCTGCAGGGGGAGGGGCGGCCTGCGGTCATTATGGGATATCTGCAGGGGGAGGGGCGGCCTGCGGTCATTATGGGATATCTGCAGGGGGAGTGGCGACCTGCGGTCATTATGGGATATCTGCAGGGGGAGGGGCGGCCTGCGGTCATTATGGGATATCTGCAGGGGGAGGGGAGGCCTGCGGACATTATGGGATATCTGCAGGGGGAGGGGCTTTCTGCGGTCATTATGGGATATCTGCAGGGGGAGGGGCTTTCTGCGGTCATTATGGGATATCTGCAGGGGGAGGGGCTTTCTGCGGTCATTATGGGATATCTGCAGGGGGAGGGGCGGCCTGCGGACATTATGGGATATCTGCAGGGGGAGGGGCGGCCTGCGGACATTATGGGATATCTGCAGGGGGAGGGGCGGCCTGCGGTCATTATGGGATATCTGCAGGGGGAGGGGCGGCCTGCGGTCATTATGGGATATCTGCAGGGGGAGGGGCGGCCTGCGGTCATTATGGGATATCTGCAGGGGGAGGGGCGGCCTGCGGTCATTATGGGATATCTGCAGGGGGAGGGGCGGCCTGCGGTCATAATGGGATATCTGCAGGGGGAGGGGCGGCCTGTGTGAGGGCCGGCAGCTCTGACTCCTCCCCTGACGTGTCGTCTGCAGTATGATCGAGTCGTGTCGGAGTTCTCAGGAAGTCTCTCAGTTGTCGGAGGCCGGACAGAAGATGTTTGAAAAACTTGAAAAGTCCCCAAAACCCATAGTGGCTGCAATCAACGGCTCCTGCCTGGGAGGAGGCCTGGAGGTATGTACCTTACCTGGACACTAGGGGCGCTGTGGTCTTGTTCATATGTTGTTATTGGGGCTCTCACTGGTTTGGAGAACCCCTTTTTGTTCAGTAGCGCCCCTGAAGTTAATGGGGTATTCCAGTTTTATCAAATAAGGATTACAAAGTATATCGGTGGAAGGTTTTACAATATACTTTTCTGTATCAATTCCTTGCTGTTTTCAAGATCTCTGCTTGTTGTCATTTAGTGGAAAACTTTATGAAAATCTGTCCTGGTCACATGATGGACACACAGGTGCCACGCTCGTTACAGTGCAGCTCTGTCCTGGTCATGTGATGGACACACAGGTGCAGGGCTCGTTACAGTGCAGTTATCAGATGTCCATCACATAACCAAGACCTAGTTCTGATTACTACCATACAGTGATACAGAATGAGTTTTCACCCTCTGCTTGTTTCTATTCACTGAAAGCCGGCAGAGATCTTGAAAATGGAAAGAGATTGAATTGAATCGGGAAGTTGCAGAGCTTGTAATCTATGCAATGATTAAACGTTTACTTGGGTAATACCAGATAATAACAGTGGGGGTGCTCCGCCCCGGTGCGCACAGATTCCCCTCCCCCAGGTATGAGGAGATGACGTGGCGCGGGTAGATGTCGCGTCCTTGTCTGACGTCTGTGCTCGTCTTTTGCAGGTGGCCGTCGCCTGCCAGTATCGCGTGGCTACGAAAGACAAGAAGACCGTCCTGGGGACCCCTGAGGTTCTGCTGGGACTCCTGCCCGGTGCTGGGGGGACTCAGAGACTCCCTCAGATGGTGCGTGGCCGCTCGTGGGACCCCTCGCTCCGCAGGTTATGGATCCGTCTGATCTTCTCTCCTCGTTCCTCCTGCAGTTGGGGCTTCCGACCTCCTTTGACATGATGCTGACCGGCCGGAACATCCGCGCTGACCGAGCCAAGAGGATGGGTCTGGTGGATCAGCTGGTGGACCCCCTGGGTGTGTAGAGCGGTCCCCGGTCACCTCCTTTATCATGATCTATGGTCACTGAGCTCCCTAGTTCTGCCGCGGTTCTGTAGAGGGCGCTGTATACCCAGACTCAGTGCCGCTCAGAAGTCTGGGAAAGCTGGGTGACCAGTCGTATGGGAGCTGTGGAGATGTCTGGAATATTCACACCGCACAATATGGACGTCACTAATGTTCTGTCTGTGACAGGTCCCGGCCTGGCCAGTCCTGAGGAGCGCACCATGGAGTATCTGGAAGAAGTGGCCGTGGACTACGCCAGAGGAATCGCCGACAAGAGAATCTCCCTGAAGAAGCACAAGGGGATGATAGCAAGTAAGCAGCAGCGCCCCCTCATTCCCGGGGGTCTCCACATTCTACAGAGAATCCCATCTGTATGTGCTGCCCTCTAGTGGTCAGTGTGCAGAAGGCAACATTTCACTATATAGTCATACACGTCACATCAAAGTTGTCCAAAGCAGTGGTGGGGGGAGAGCTCTGGATCCCGGACCCCACCTGAACGCCCTATAACCCCACACATACATGACCACCATAGTCTCTAGAGAAATGAACGGTGGTCCCCCCACCACCACCACCTGCGGATCGCTCCCCTTCTCACCCGTCCTCCTTTACAATTCCAGAGATCACAGACTACATCATGTCCGTCTCGTTCGTAAGGCAGCAAATCTACAAGATGGTAGAGAAGAAAGTGAGGGGGCAGACGAAGGGACTGTATCCAGCCCCCCTGAAGATTATCGAGGTACTGCATATAGGGCGGCTGTGGTCGGACGCCGTCACTCCTAATGAATAGCGGGTAACGTGTTCTCTCCTGACGACCTCCGTGTTGTTCTCTGACAGGTGGTGAAGACTGGAGTGGAGCAGGGCTCGGAGGCCGGGTACCTGGCGGAGTCTCAGGTATGGAGATGTGTGATCTAAGGATAGGGATCGCCACCTAATGGTGACATTGTAGTATTACAGCTGTTACAGTGGAGTTCTATTATTTGTAGCATTCGGCCCGGTTGTGGATAAAACATTCATTTTTAGCGCAAATCTTGTAACTTTCTAATATATTTGTTTCAATGCCTCAAGTTCTGCCTGCTGTCAGTGAATGGCAACCTTAATATTTACATCCGGAAGCTGAAAACCTGCAGACCTAATACTTCTCACATCTGAAGATTTGCTACAATTGCATCCAGCGTGTACAAATCTCTTGTCCTGGGCCCCCGGCTGTAAATGTCTCCGGCAGCGCCTCTGGCAGAGGAGAGAGATTTGTGCTGCTCGTAGAGAATTCCTTATACTAATACATTGTGACAAACCCACTGCGAGAACTAGAAGGTCAGGGCAAGTATTCAGTGTCTACGTAAATGTTTGCATTCACTTGACTGCAAGCAGAGATTTTGAGAATGTTGAGGCATGAAACAGTCTATTCGAAGGTTTCCGATCTCTTCATGACCCGATGATGATGATGATGATGATGATGAATATTTGGGTTTGTGTATGACCCGGCCGTCATTCATTACTCATCCTGTCATTGAGTCCTCCGTTTTCTTCCTGGCAGGGTTTTGCTGAACTGGCCATGACCAGCGAGTCCAGAGCGCTCATCGGTCTCTACCACGGCCAAGTCCAGTGCAAAAAGAACAAGTTTGGGACTCCACAGAAAGAAGTCAAGTAAGTGAATCGTGACAATCAGATAATATGTGCCGGGGGGATCATCCGGGAAGCCACGGCCCGCCGCAGGGGTGATACCGTATCGGCCATTCAGATGTGTCCGCCAGCCCCCTCCCCCCCAGCAGGGTCTAATAATCTCCCCTACATGGCAGACCTGAGGGCCTTACCAAGCGATCGCCCCCTGTGATCACTTTGTGGGGTCACTGATCGGCTTACACGGGGAACCCCCTCCTGTACAACTACTTGGGTGCCGCGGTCACTCTTGCCTGTGGCATCTACAGGGTTAAACAGCCGGGTCATGGTTCTCGATCACCTCTGCTATGTGCTGCTTGTTCTCACGTCCCCTCTCTGCAGGAACCTGGCCATCCTGGGGGCGGGGCTGATGGGCGCCGGCATCGCACAGGTCACCGTGGATAAAGGCGTGAAGACCATCCTGAAGGACAGCACCGTGGAGGGACTGGGCCGAGGACAACAGCAGGTGTTCAAAGGGTGAGAGCCGGAGGCGCCCGGGCAGCACCAGCCTGATAGATTCTGATATGCTTCTTCTACACGGTCTCCGTTCCTCACCATGTTTGAAGAGCTCTGCTTGCTGTCAGAGAGTGGAAACATTAAGTGTACCTGCGCACACATATATAATCCCGCTCCCTACAGAGTAACGTCTGTAAGGTAACGCAGGGCCAGAGTCGTAGTGACCTAAGACTTCTCACAGCTGAGGGTTTGTTACAAATCAATCCAGTCTAGATGAAGCTTTGTGAGCTAAACATGGACTCCAGGCTGATGCAATGTAGAACACTATGAGGACCGGAGAGCGGTTCTACTGCTTTATTTGCCTCTCAGGCCGTTAGATATAACTGTAACAAAACCTCCGCTGTGAGAAGTGTTGATTTTCCTCTTGCTGTGATCCTGTGCCGTCTCCCGCAGCCTCAATGACAAGGTGAAGAAGAGGAGCGTGACCTCGTTTGAGCGGGACACCATCATGAGTAACCTGACGGGGCAGCTGGATTACCGGGGGTTTGAGGGCGCTGACATGGTGATAGAGGCCGTGTTCGAGGACCGCAAGATTAAGCACAAAGTCCTGCAGGAGGTGGAAGCGGTGAGTGTCCCCTCCGCTGCCCGTACCCTGCGCTAATACTGTATAACACAACCCTCGCTGACCCAGCTCTGCTATTCCAGGTCGTGCCCCCGCACTGTATATTCGCCAGCAACACGTCCGCGCTCCCCATCTCTCAGATCGCTGCAGTCAGTAAGAGACCCGACAAGGTGAGTGACCCCCCCCCCCCCCCCAGGAATCACTCAGTAACTGGGGAGGGTTCAGTCTCTCATCGCTGTGCGCCGTCGTTTCCTGCTGGGAATACGGAGAATAACTGTCAGCTCTTCTGCCCAGGTGGTCGGCATGCATTACTTCTCTCCCGTGGATAAGATGCAGCTGCTGGAAATCATCACTACGGAGAAGACGTCCCAGGACACAGCGGCCTCCGCCGTAGCCGTCGGCCTCAAGCAGGGGAAGGTCATCATCGTAGTGAAGGTGGGTGCCCCTAGTGACCGTTCACAGGTATAACCGCACACCTCGGGGGGTCCATGAAAGACCAGACCAGGCAGTGCTAGCATTGTGCGGGCTGAATAGACCACTCGCCACACGGGCGTGCTGAGGGATTCCTTCTATTGTTGGGTTTACGAACCTCCCGTTTCTCCTCTTTCAGGACGGGCCCGGCTTTTACACCACCAGGTGCTTGGCTCCTATGATGGCGGAGGTGGTGCGTGTCCTGCAGGTCAGTGGCGTCACCCGCTAGGATATATTGTCCCCTGTGGGGTGAGCCGTGTGTCACTGGCCTCTCTTCTCTCTACTAGGAAGGGGTGTCACCCAAGAAGCTGGATGCCCTCACCACCGGCTTTGGTTTTCCGGTGGGCGCCTCCACTCTGGCTGACGAGGTGGGCATTGACGTGGCTGCCCATGTAGCAGAGGACCTGGGCAAGGCTTTCGGCGAGCGGTTTGGCGGTGGCAATGTTGACTTTCTCAAAGCCATGGTGCAGAAAGGATTCCTGGGTAAGTGTCCGGCCCTCCGGTCAGGATTGTAACGTCAGATGTAATGTGGCCGAACCACCAGCTGGAGAAGATGCCACGAGCGAGATGAGCCCGGTGCCCGCTCACCATGTCCTGCCCGTAGTCTGGGACGTCTTCATAACCGAGAAGCGCTCAACCAGTGGCGCGGTTTTTGGAAGAAATTAGCCTTGATCATTACTAGATCTACAGGGATCGTATCCGCCACCTGTACTGATGTCTTGTTTATACGTGGTCTGTGCCTGGTCCTGGTAACGACCGCCAGAAACCTCTACATTTCTTATATTCCTCCCTTTTTCAGGTCGTAAGTCCGGGAAAGGCTTCTACGTGTACCAGCAGGGGGTGAAGGAAAGATCCGTGAACTCCGGAGTCGAGGAGATCCTGGAGAAATACAAGCTGCAGGCCAGACCCGACGTGTAAGTGACTGCAGGAGTCTCCGCGCGTGCCTTTATGGAATTTGAAAGTGCACCCCCTAGTGGAAGTTCAGGTGGATGAGCAGTAGAGCATCTAGTACATGCTTTCTGTCATTTTACACTCCAGTTATTTGGTGTCTGTGACCGGTTACCGCCTGTACTGGTGGCTATGCCCCCGTCTATAGGCTGCGAGTCACGTGACTGTATTCTTGTGCTCTGCAGCTCCTCGGACGAGGACATCCAGCTGCGCCTGGTCACCCGCTTTGTGAATGAAGCCGTCCTGTGCCTGCAGGAGGGGATCCTCAGCAACCCGGTGGAGGGAGACATCGGAGCCGTGTTTGGACTTGGTTTCCCACCGTGTCTCGGAGGTGAGTGGGTGAAGGAGTCGCAGCTCTCGGTAAAATTTCACTTCCGTCTCTAAATTCGATATTTTGATGTAAACCAGTGTTTCAATTCACTGACAGCAAGTCGATTTTGAAAAATGCTATGGAATTGAAACTTTAAAGTCTCTCCTGCCGGATATGACTTCCAGCATGGGGAGGCGCTGCTGCACGCCAGGCGGGACCGTGGCGGAGGCGTCCGGCGCGCAGCAGCGTTTTTCTACACCCGATGTCCGATCCGGCGGAAGAGCGAGGCGCTGCACAACCTCTTTGTGTATCAGAAAGCTGCGTAGTCTCTCGTTATTATACAACCATGATTTGCGTAAGTGGTCTTAGAATATCTGTCGTCTTTGTGCTCCACTATCTGATGGTTCTGTAGAGGATCTGCGGTTTCTCGGTGACTAATGCCGCTCGTCTCCTGTAGGTCCCTTCAGATACGCCGACGCTTATGGGGCAAATAACCTTGTGGAGAAGATGAGGAAGTACGAGAACGTGTACGGGAGCCACTTCACGCCCTGCCAGCTGCTGCTCGACCACGCCAAGGACCCTAGCAAGAAGTTCCACCACTAGCCCCCCTAGAGCGCCCCCTAGTGTCTGAGCATCTAGTAGACCGGTGAATGTATGGAGGAGGTACCGGCGCCGCACGTGCCTTACATCTAAGTGGTCACTCCATGTTCCTGCCATGTTTGGCGCTTTTCAGAAGAGTTGAATATTTTTTGCACTTAATCCTAAGACTTTTTAACTCGTGATGTCCCCAGTGGCAGAGGACGGCGCTGCAGCCGCACATTCATTCCATGTCATGTGGACGGACGCCATTAATAAACCGTTTTCAGAGGTCGGTGTCACTTTCTTTCCTCCGATTGATAACGCTACACCTAATGTGCTAGAAAACCTTTGTAATATTAAATCCTCCCCGAAAGTGGGGTGAAACCTCATTTTTGGTTTTCCTTTTAAAGCGACACTACGTGATATATTCATACCGGCGCACCCTACGAGGGGAGCACCGGTGACCACTCCAGCGCTGCGTGCACCCAATGCGTCAATGGCACACCACCTGTTGATAAATCTGACTTGGGCAGTATTCACATAGAGAACATTGCATGGGGAAAGCTCCTAACCTGTAGCTATGAAGCTCAATTACCCCTACGTAAGCCAAGAGCGTCTTTTTGGCATATGGTGGGGAGGTAGGCATTTTATTTAACTATGGAATATTGTGGACGACTGTGATTTAAAACCGGGGCAGCACGGTATAGACAGGCTGAAGCTGCATCATATAGGAATACACGTAGAACTTCTGTCCTCACAATGCAGAGTCGGTCACTAATCTATTGCTGGCTGCGCTTATGCCGGAGGGCTTCTTTTTAGAGAGGTTGTCAGATTTGGAAATACATAGCGCTTTGCGTCCACCCCTGTCTATGGCTTGTCTGGTTTGAAGTGAATGGGCCGGAGCTGCAATTCTGTGGACCGCTATGGCCCTGTTTTTAGAAGGCCGGAGCCATTTTTTTATTTTATTTTTTTTTCCCCAATCCTGCGTAACCCCTTAGTGACCTGCGTATTTTAGGCCCTAATGACCGGCTATTTATTTATTTTTTTCGTTTTTCTATAGTCCCATTCAAAGAGCTATAACGTTTTTTTTTATTCCATCGACATCGCTGTGTGAGGACTTGTTTTTTGCGGGATTAGTTGTACTTTTTAATGGCAGCATTTTTATTACTGGTACAGTACTGTGTTGAAACGCGTAGCCATGGATGAAATATCCTCAAAATTAAAAATATTGGATCTACTCCTTTATCCGTAGCGCTTTCATCTATATCCATCAATTTTTTGTTCTAGCCTTCGCTCTATGCGGTGCCGTTCTTATGCTACCGGTTTTTGGATTTTGCGGCTGACTCCAGTAATTATACATGCTTACACCACTGTTGTGCCTGAACTGTACAACTTACATAGGTGAGTGCAAGAGCTTCTCCTTGTAATTTATTCATCTAACCTATCCGGTTTATCTTGCACTAGGTGGCGCTGTGCATCGCTTGGTTTCTCTTTTTAGGTATGACCACCAGAATAGACCATGCTGTCATGTGTAGGCAGGTCACTCTTCCCTGGGTAGATGGCTTCCTGTGAACTACAGGTTTACATAATCACCAATCAAATCCCTCCTGACAGCTCTGAGTCCCTTCCAAACTCCACCCTCCATGTTCTTCTGTATGTCCCCTACGCATATATTGCTGCTGTAGAGATCATTTCTGCCCTATCTGAGGGAGCAGTGATATAATAGGAGTCTGTACAATGATTATCTGCAGAGTTATATAAACTCCTCTGACTTACATGGACTGTCTAAACTATCTGAGTGCTGTGTGCAGAGTCAAGTGTATTTCTGTGAGATGCTGCTCCTCACTGTCTCCCGTGTAAAAGGAAACCTATCACAAGCAGGAGGCAGGTTGAGCTGCGTCACATGGGCTACACAGACTACAATGTGAGTCCCTGAACTTCTGTGTCACTGATGTTTTACTAGCCGGAGACAGGCTCAAGCTGCATCATATAGGATTACACTGACTGCATTGTGAGGTCAGAAGTTCTAGGTCGCTGATCACTTGCTGCACTTAGAGAGGACTCAGAGTAGAGCAAGTGCAGTGGGCTGAGACTCTGTGCCTATGCAAAGCCAGAAATATGCTGGGAAATGTAGGCTGCATTTGGTGAACCATATCGGAGGGGGGAAGAAGGAAACAAGATGACATCAAACCCATAAACAGCACGACAGGTATACACAGGATCCTCTACATCAGGGTCCCTCCACTTGCGGGCTGCCGTCTGGACTGAAAGCGGCAGTTGTCCGTACCAGTGGCATCGGCTATCCGGGGCAGAAGCCTTGGATTTTTGGCCTGGTGCTCCAGATCCTCGGACGACTGCCACATTTAGGCCCCATGCACACAACCCGTGTTCGGTCCTTGATATACGATCCGCGTGTCCCGGACAGAACCCAGTGCAGGGAGCCGGACTCCTAGCATCATACTTCTCTATGACGCTAGGTGTCACTGCCTATTGACGGAACTACTGTCCCGTACTGAAAACATGATTACAGTACGGGACAGGCAGTGGCACCTAGCGTCATAGATAAGTATGATGCTAGGAGCCCGGCTCCATGCACTGTGTTCGGTCCGGGACATGCGGATCGTATATCACGGACCGAACACGATTGTGTGCATGGGGCCTATATTGTATTGCCTTCCTCAGGACGTCGATACAATTGAATGCTATGGTGGAGCAGAGAACTATCCGCTCCCTGCTCTGTCATTGATTAGGCTACAGGCCACGTTAGGCCTGCAGTCTGTAAGACACTGGGACCGAGCAGGTCGGCACCATGACATCCGTGCGTGGCCCTAGCCCGGTATGTGGACCTTTGATAAAAGTAGTTGACTACCCCTGCTCTACATTATTTCTTTATAATAGACTAGGCTGCACTACATAGGCAAAAAAAAGTGCAGGAGTGCTTCTTTAAGCTGTATTTATATGAAATTGGAAACCTCCACTTGAAGGCTGAACGAGCAGGACAAATCGCTCACTTACCACGACGTGGGTTCTTTGCGTCTGTTCTTATTGTTTGAAGAAAATATAAACGGCCTCCGAGAGGCGCTGCTCGTGATCTTCAGCTGTAGATGATGATTGGAGGTAACATTAGAGGTAATGGGGGTTTTACCAAAATCCATTCACACAATGTGGACAAAAAAATAACGGCGGGCATTGTAACCCCATTCCCCCATTGTTAAAATTTTCCTCCATTACTGCCCCATGTGGGCGAACACTAACAAAGCTGCCCCTCTGCCACATCAGGAGATACACCATGGTGTGTATTACACTCAGTAAGACTATTAGCAACCAATCATCTCTGCCCCTTCCTGCAGTAGGATAGTTTACTTACTGCTTGTGACAGGCTGAGTGCTGCTGCACCAGGTACAGTCTCCAGCCTCTCCTGGGCCTTTTCCTGCACTTGTGTCTCTTTCCAGCTTCCTATTCACATTTTGGAATTCAACTATAATCTGATAGGTGTGATGTGGCCACTGAATGATGCCAGGGCAAAGGCATCAGGGGGACATCAGATTTCTACAATAAAGAGGGCAGATAGAAGCTGGGCTGTTCTATAAAGCAAGTCAGAGGTGGCATATGGTGGGTGGGGGAATACTTATACAGGGACCAAGAGGAATTGTGGGTGCTCAGCTCCCCAATGTTATCTTTGGACTTATGTACAACTTCGCAATCACATTTTTGTTCATTGCCCCAAGCCTCAAAAATGAGAAATCAGACCAGTTTGCAATAGGTCCTAATTGAAAAAAAAATGCTGGTCCTGCTGTTGTATTTCTTTCTATTTGTCCCCTATTTTATGGTAAAAGTACATTAGGGAAGTAAAAAGGGAGTAAGAAGGCAGGATCAGACTACACAGGGTTTGTTTGTAGTCTGTTACTATGGAGACGCATAGTCAGCCCTTGTTTGTAGAAATGAAACCGTAGGACATTTTTAATTAAGACTATTTGCAAAGTTGCCTAATTTCTCATTTTTAATCAATTGGGACCATTTGGGTTCCAAGGTGGACACCGCCTTTAACAGAGGGGGAGGATTCATGTAAAAGCTGCGCCAGTCTGGAGGCCTTTATACCTAATAATCAATGTATGGTGAGTGGAAACCATAAAGTCAACCCAAAGCTCTGTGTCGATTTTAAATTTTTTAATACACGCCTTTAATATTAAACTTTCCAGCGGCTGGCTTGACCTTTGTGTTATATTTTTGTGCAAATTGTGCTACGTGAACTGTCGAAAGGATCTATTCATAATTAAAAACGGAGTCCACAAAATAAGGAGCGTCCAAGGAGTTCACTGATAAAAAATAGTCCTTAGTCTAAGGCCCGGGGCTCATCGTATGTGACCTGACAGCATTAAAAAGTTGGGGCTTGGTGGCCCCCGTTCCTTAAATCTTCGGCCTCCAACCTTTTATGAATTGCATAATCTTTTTCACTTGTAGCTTCGTCAGCTTGAAATCATCCGAAAGGATCTCCTCCGTCAACTGCACAAAGATGCTGCCGTCTATACGTTCCCTTACGAAGAAGCTCACAACGTCTTCGGAAAGGCCGATGAACCTGAGACACCTTGACACCTCCTCTACAGACAGAGCTGATAGATCGGGAGGTGGGTGCCATGTAACAGGGTCTCCCGCAAGCCCTCTTGGCATCCCTGGTGTGTGAGGAGAAGATGCGTCCATTGTGCTTCTGGATGACATTGGTGGTACCTCGATGACTCCTTGGGTAAGGTACACTCTTGTGATGCCTCCTTCTGCCCCCCTTACAATGGTTGGCGATAATGGGGTTGTGCTCCTGATTACAATATTCTCCGCCTCAAACCCTTTGGCCGGCCTGGGCGGAGGGGCCGGACATGTTCCTGTCCCTCCACCGCTTTTGAATACGGACTCTGGCATGAAACGTAGCTCAGACCCAATGGAGGAGGAATCTGGAGAGGTGCTTTGACTATTACTTACATCAAAGGGGTCAAGGGCATCAGAGACGGAAGAACATGTTGATTTCGGATGCTCCACTGGGTCTAACCATTCCCCGGAAGATGAGGGAGTTGTAGCGAAGGCCGGGTTGGCAAATGGATTCAAGGCTCCAAATGGAGCAAATCGTTTTTGGACATGAGGAGGCTTCAACCTGGGACAACTGTAATAGGTCTTAATAGTGGTGTCTGTGCTGAGAAGAGGAGTAGAGCGACCGCTGGCCACACTTGGCCCGGTATCTGCATAGACCCAAGAATCTGACCAAGAGGTCTGGCTGGGCTGAGCCGTGGCGGCCATGCTGCTGGACATCTGGTGGTTCGATGCATCTCCGGACTTGCAGTCTCCCCATGTACAAGGATAGCAATATAACGAATAGGAGTCCGGGGATGGAGAGCAGCTCCCACTGCGGGTCCCTGATCTATAAGGAAGACAAAAAGAAGACGGAGAAGATTTCAGACTCATTGAAGACGATCGTACCTACGGCCATCTCATATGCTGCTACTACTGGGGTTGTAGTCCCTGTGCCTCCTGCCACCAGGGAGATTAACCGCATGGTCATTCTCATGATTACGATTCACCAGCTCGTCCAGTCTTCATCTCGGTGTTATAAAAAGTTCTGACACTTTCTAATAGACTTTTCCTCACTATTTTCAAAGACCGATGGCCGGGCCGTTACTTACATGTTATGGAGCCCCGATGAGTAGTAGGACAGGCCTGGACTTGGGGAGTGGGTCTGCGGGAGCTGGGATTTCGGGAGGCGAGGTGGGACCGGTGGGCTGGAGGATGAAGAAAAGAATCTGCCACCACGGGGGGGAACAGGAGGGGCATTGAGATGACGACATTCTTCCCTCACCTGTAAAACATAAGAGAAGATCTTACCAACCACCATCATCCGGAGTCGGGCAGTCGTCAATCATCGAGTCACCGGGCTATTTGTATAGATACCTCGTAGTCCATGTGTCCAGAACTCACCGGTCCCATACATCTTGCTCTGTACCACTGCTGGAAGGGACAGGGGGTTCATTACTTACTGCTCCACTGACATCTTACATAGATCTCCCTCATCCTCCATCCCGGGTCGGACTGGGGTACCCGGGCCCACAAGAGGTATCATGGGCCCTGGTGTGTTTGGACTCACAGATGGTTTTGCTGGTGATGGGCGAGGGCAACTTTCCAAATCAATCTCCTCAGAACTCATTTCTTCCCACCAATCCCTAATCTGAATCACAAGTCGTGAGACCTTAAGAACTCCACCCCCACTCTACGAAAGAAACAGCTCCCTTGGAGGTGCCAGGTCTGGGGCCCAACCCAATACCTGCTTAATCTCATTATTTTAGCTCCGACCTGGGTACCCTTAGAAAATGTTCTTACTTACTGCGTCTGATTTGGGCGGTACCGGTGGCGGTGTGTCCGTCTTTGCTTCTTCAACATTTAAGGCTGGAGGAGGTGAACATGACTTCCCCTCCAAGAGAGCCGGAGAAGTGGCAAAGCAGATAAGGTCTTGTTGAGTCTTGTTGCCACTTTCTAAGCCGACAGGCTTGCTGCTGGGCTCCGAATAATTCTCAATATTCTGGTTTGTCCAAAGTTCTTCGTACGGTATCTCTAGTTGTTCCTGAGTCCTAAAATCATGTTCTACCCAATCTGGGGTCATGTACTCTCTGTCTAAGTCCGAGTTGTCAGAAGAAGACCCCAAGACTTGGTTTGGAACCTCCCGGCAATCTTGGGGGCTCGTGTCCCCCGGGATCGTCCCACTGTAAACACATAAGGAAAGGCGCTGTAGACCTTGACTGAGCTCTTCTCGGGTGTAGTTGATGGATCCAGCGGAGAAGCCTTGCAGGCAGACACGGATTTTCCGTGGACTGGCGCACTCCTCCGCAAAGTCTGTCTTGGTCTCCCGGACGGCCTTGGAATACTCATCCGGGTTAAACCTTTGCTCTTGGCAGGAATGAGCACAGTCTCTCACCAACTTGTCAAAATGAGGGTCTCCACAGAGAAGACCCTCGGGAAGAGAAAATCGAGGCATGTCCGTCAACAGCAGGAAGTGGAAGGGGTTCACCTCCTGTTTACGCAGTAGACAACACAGAACCACAGTCTTCGAAATTATACTGACCAACTTGTACCGATGACCTTCGCGGATAATGTGGAGGTCGCACGGGTTACGAGGAGGACGAGTGGGGACCACGACATTGACGGGTAGCCGCACCTTCTCGATGATGCTTCGGATGGTATGTTCTCCCTCCTGCATCTGTAGCTCCAGGGGGCTGCGGGTACTGAAGCTGCCCTTGCACTGGAACGGGAGGCTTAAACTCTCGTTGGTGCGGTGGTTCATGCAGATGAGACAGGGCATTTTACCCTTCACCTGTTTGCCCATGGTGCCGGTTTTGCCCAGTTTTCTCAAGATGGTGTTAAAACGAGACTTCTCCTTTACCGTCTTGGCGCAGAGGATCTCTGCCTGACCCATAAGGGTTAATTCGTCCCCTGTATGAAGGGTAAAGTTGTAAACCTCGCTGTCCTCACTGAACTCCCCCGAGACCACCTAGAATAAAGAAGAGCGTTACTAAAATATCACATCCCACTTTCCTCACCATTACGTATCGGTGCCATTAGCAGCGCCAAATTATATCGCCAGGTTGAAGATTCGCATTTGATAAATGAGATTTATGAATAATAAGCGAATCGAGTCTCTCGTTGTGTTCTATGATTTGGAACGTAAAACTGGCCGTAGATCAATGTAACCGCGTATGACAAGAGCTGGTGGACTAGACCTTGACAGCCAAGTAGATCAATGAGCGTGTGATGATAAAAGCTGTGATCTGATTGGTTTTTAAAGGCCACACCTCCAGTTGTCTGATCTGGTTTTCATACTTTTGAGCCCGCGGTCGCTGATCGCCGGCACTTTATACTCACCGGCAGCCCGCAATCGCAGGACACTTGGAGTTTGTCAGCGTCTCCCTCCCCGGAGACGCCAGCACACGCGGTTGCAATGCTCCACTGCTTCCCCTAGCGTGCGCGCGCCCATTCCAGGTCTTAAAGGGCCAGCGTGCACACCTGTAATACAGTCCCTACCCCATTCCTACGCACCCTGCTCTATAAAAAGGACTCTGCCCTCTTCCTCCTTGCCTGAGCGGTGTTGTGTCTTCCCATGTTCATTTGCAAATGGTCCCTTAGCTGTGTCCTGTGTTCCCGTGTCCTGTAATTGTGTTTGTTCCAGTGTCGGAGTCGAGTTCACCATCTGTGCCAAGTGTCATCTGTGCCAACCGTCTGCCAAATCTCCTATACAGGTACTCTTGTTCTAAAGACTATCATTGACTATTGTTTGGCCAGCTGCTACTCCGCTACGGCGGACCGGCCTAGTGGGTCCACATACCACATTTTTCTGATACAAAGCTCCAAATCACCTGCATAGATGGGTTACATGATATTTGTCTGCTGCCTGCAGCCACCACTAGGGGGAGCTCACTACGTACAGATATATAAACTTCACATAGAGTTACATGATAACATTCTGCTGCCTGCAGTCACCACTAGAGGGAGCTCACTACATACAGATATATACAGCTCCCATAGAGTTACATGATAAGATTCTGCTGCCTGCAGTCACCACTAGGGGGAGCTAAGTACATACAGATATATACAGCTCCCAAAGAGTTACATGATAACGTTCTGTCTCCCTGTAGCCACCACTAGGGGAGCTCACTACATACATATATATATATATATATACAGTGAAGTAAATAAATATTTGATCCCTTGCTGATTTTGTAAGTTTGCCCACTGTCAAAGTCATGAACAGTCTAGAATTTTTAGGCTAGGTTAATTTTACCAGTGAGAGATAGATTATATAAAAAGAAAAACAGAAAATCACATTGTCAAAATTATATATATTTATTTGCATTGTGCACAGAGAAATAAGTATTTGATCCCTTTGGCAAACAAGACTTAATACTTGGTGGCAAAACCCTTGTTGGCAAGCACAGCAGTCAGACGTTTTTTGTAGTTGATGATGAGGTTTGCACACATGTTAGAGGAATTTTGGCCCACTCCTCTTTGCAGATCATCTGTAAATCATTAAGATTTCGAGGCTGTCGCTTGGCAACTCGGATCTTCAGCTCCCTCCATAAGTTTTCGATGGGATTAAGGTCTGGAGACTGGCTAGGCCACTCCATGACCTTAATGTGCTTCTTTTTGAGCCACTCCTTTGTTGCCTTGGCTGTATGTTTCGGGTCATTGTCGTGCTGGAAGACCCAGCCACGGGCCATTTTTAATGTCCTGGTGGAGGGAAGGAGGTTGTCACTCAGGATTTGACGGTACATGGCTCCATCCATTCTCCCATTGATGCGGTGAAGTAGTCCTGTGCCCTTAGCAGAGAAACACCCCCAAAACATAATGTTTCCACCTCCATGCTTGACAGTGGGGACGGTGTTCTTTGGGTCATAGGCAGCATTTCTCTTCCTCCAAAAACGGCGAGTTGAGTTAATGCCAAAGAGCTCAATTTTAGTCTCATCTGACCACAGCACCTTCTCCAATCACTCTCAGAATCATCCAGATGTTTATTTGCAAACTTCAGACAGGCCTGTACATGTGCCTTCTTGAGCAGGGGGACCTTGCGGGCACTGCAAGATTTTAATACATTACGGCGTAATGTGTTACCAATGGTTTTCTTGGTGACTGTGGTCCCAGCTGCCTTGAGATCATTAACAAGTTCCCCCCGTGTAGTTTTCGGCTGAGCTCTCACCTTCCTCAGGATCAAGGATACCCCACGAGGTGAGATTTTGCATGGAGCCCCAGATCGATGTCGACTGACAGTCATTTTGTATGTCTTCCATTTTCTTACTATTGCACCAACAGTTGTCTCCTTCTCACCCAGCGTCTTACTTATGGTTTTGTAGCCCATTCCAGCCTTGTGCAGGTCTATGATCTGGTCCCTGACATCCTTAGAAAGCTCTTTGGTCTTGCCCATGTTGTAGAGGTTAGAGTCAGACTGATCATTGAGTCTGTGGACAGGAATCTTTTATACAGGTGACCATGTAAGAGCTGTCTATAATGCAGGCACCAAGGTGATTTGGAGCGTGTAACTGGTCTGGAGGAGGCTGAACTCTTAATGGTTGGTCGGGGGTCACATACTTATTTCTCTGCGCACAATGCAAATAAATATATATAATTTTGACAATGTGATTTTCTGTTTTTTTTTATAGAATCTATCTCTCACTGGTAAAATTAACCTAGCCTAGAAATTCTAGACTGTTCATGTCTTTGACAGCGGGCAAACTTACAAAATCAGCAAGGGATCAAATACTTATTTCCTTCACTGTGTGTGTATATATATATATATATATATATATATATATATATATATATATATATATATATATATAGCTCCCATAGCGTTACATGATAAGATTCTACTGTCTGCAGTCACCACTAGGGGGAGCGGATGAGCTTATTGCATTCTGTTTGTACATTGAACTCAATAATAACACAGTATGCAGAGAGCTCTCCCTAGTGGTGACTGCAGGCAGCAGATTTTCATGTAATTCTATATCTATGTAGGGGATTGGGAGCTCTGTATAAGAATAATGGAACTCCGAACGCTATAAACATATTTTGTGAAATTATTCAGAACAGAATTTTAGAACTATTTAGAAAAAAAAACAAATGGGTGTTAAGGCTGGACATTGAGGAGTCACAATCCCAAAATATCAGATGGGATTTTCTGAGCTCTATGAAGACAGTCATTTTCCCATAGTACTGCGTGTTCCCCCCTCTGTTAGGGAAAGCTGAGGGCAGGAGTGCACATTGGCCGAGCATAAACATTGCTTCATCAGCTCATTGGGGGTTGGGGTTCCCAGTTGGAGACCCCCTCCCTCATGATGAAACTATAAAAGAGAGGAGCCCTTTCCAGATGCGGGTTCATACTACCACTGCCCCATCTTAGGCCTGGGACCCCCTTTTATACCTTGTAGGAGAGAACAGCAACGTTCCCCCAGATCTTGTTTGCTAACCTTACTGATCCCTGCAGGTTCATACCCAGGGCTGACGTCAGCGCCCAGCGAACCCGGGCAATAGATTCCTCTCACTACACTTCGGGGGGGCCCACTCGGCCGCCGGGTGCTAACGCTGCCGTCATGGCTCTACAGGAGTGGAATCTCCGGCCAATGTGTTGCCGATGGGATTCCGCTTCTAGAGGGAGTGCCTGTCCGGGAGGTGGCATAGCTACCGCTGTAGCAGCCATAGCGGCTGCTACGTGGCCTGCGGCATGAGAGGACCCATGCTGCCCCCCGTCACGAGCCCCCCCATGCCCAGTAGTGTTGAGAGCAGCTGCGATGGCTGCTACAGAGGTAGCGATGTCACATTCAACAGTATCTGTGTCCTTAGGATGCAGATACTATTGAACTCTACAGCAGAGCAGGGAGGTTTCTCCCTGCTCTGCCATTTACTATGCTACAGACTCCCAGGCAGAGTGCTAATAGCGCTCTGCCCGGGACTATGGCTCTGGGGTTGCCCCTGACATCACTGTCCATATATGGACAGTGACATCACGGGCTCCTCCTGAAGTGGAATCCCCGGCCAGAGCATTGCCAATGCTCTGGATGGGGATTCCACTCTTAGAGGGAGCCCCAAAGGCGCTACCTAGAGGGAGAGGGCTGCGTGGCACCACCATGGAGGGGGGGGGGCTGCGTGGCACCACCAGGGAGGGGGCTGTGTGGCACTACGTGAAGGGGGGGCTGTGTGGCACTACCAGGAAGGGTGGCTGTGCGGCACTATCTACAGTGGGCACTAAATTTATGGGGGTACAAACTGGGGGCCTAACTTCTTTATGGAGGCATAAACAGGGCCTAACTACTATATGGGGGCACAAAGTGGCATTTTACTGCTGCCGTGAGTTCCCCCGCAAAGGGGCCCACTAAGTCTGTGTCGCCCAAGAGCCCAAATAAACCTGGAGCCGGCCCTCTTCATATCACCAGTGGTCCTTTATATATCCTAGTCCCCCTCCCCATGACAGACCCCAGAAGCGCTGACCTTGACGCTGAATGTGATTGCTTCCATGACGAAGACCCGGTCAGGAAAGACGCTCGCCACCTCCTCTACGCTGCTGAAATACTGCACCGGCTCCCGCACGTCCCGGTCCTGATCCAGAAGCTTAAACTTTCCTGGGGAATAAAAGAAGAGACGATATAGTAACGGATGACTAGTAACGTGGCTGCGGTCATCGGGTCACACAGGAGGCGGCATTATTTATCTACTGACCAACCACACCAAACTACGAGACTTAAAGGGCCCGTCCAGTCTTCTGTAAAGTTCTGCAATTTTCAAATAGACTGTGTTTCAATTCCTCATCATTTTCCAGTCTTCTGCTTGTTGTCAGTGAACAGAAACATTCATCATTTACATTCAGAGAAAGAAAATCCATCCCGACCTATTCCTGCTCTCACATGGGAGGGTTTGTTACAATATATCAGTGCAGGTAAGAGCGACCAGCCTAGAGTCAGATCAGGAGAGAGATGATTGGTGCTGACGCTGCGTTTACTTCACTGTCCAGACTGATACATTGTAACCATCTCTAATCTGATGGCTACAATGCTATGAAGGTTCCAATTCACTGCCAGCAAGCAGGGGTCTTGAAAATGATTAGGAATTGAAACACAAACTATGTTAGAAAATTGCAGAACTTTTCATGATATAATGATTATTTTTATTTACATAAAACTGGATAAGCCCTTTAAGTGCATTTCCCCTTGGTGACCACTTGAGGGCGCACCGGTCATTTGTAACTGTGCTCAGGTTGTCGCTGTCCTTCAGCACCAGTCACTCCAGTAAAGTCTGACCATAAAGGGCTGAATATTGGGGTGTAAGATGTTTGTGTCTGAGGTCGGGGTGGATGTGACATGAGGAGCAGCGCTCATCCATCTTCTGGAAGCCACGGCTGCAAATCACTGGCCGTCTCCGGTATTCAGCCGCCGGACAAGGGGCCTCATTGTCATTATTATTCCTCCTACTTCCTCACCATTCACACTTGGAGCTGGGAAGGTTCCTCCGCACTTGGAGCAGGTATTGAGCAAACCCCTCATTATACAACGACATACAAGTCACTCCACAAAGCCACAATTCATTCCACGCACTGCTCATCCTGCACCTCCTGGTTCATGAATAAAATTCAAGAGAATCAGTGAAGACTGACACCAAGGACCAAACTGTCCCTCCCCTGCACAGTGTAAAGGTTTTGTGCTCCCTGTATTCCCTGTTACAGTATGGTTTCTACATTGTAGCAATACTTGGCTATTATCTACGTGAAAACTATTTTCCCACGCCAGCAAATAGGTGTCTATCTGCACGCCCTGATGTTATTTCCCTTTTGTATGTTGTATAGTCTCGGTTAGTGGTGATGGATGATCGCACCCATCAGCTGTAGAACTACAAGTCTCAACAACGCCGTTTGTGATGTTCTGCAGCAGCTCCGCAGTTCCTGTTCTGCTGCCCCTCAGGCCTTGCTGTAGCCCGGGCCGCACGGTCGGGTTTAGGACTGGATTCACTGCGGCCTGAATGGGACATTGTTTGAGGCCTACCCTCAGATGCCGCAGCAGACAATGGCCGAGTCCTGGGATCGTCCTGAGAACAATGGCGCTGAGCCGGGAAAGTTATTACAAGCTGGAGAGGCGTCTGGGAACTTGTCTGAGTGACAAGGACGGTGATCTTCAGGTCACCATAGCTCCAAGTCCCAGCGCCCTCCAACCATTGCCCAGCCAAGTGCCCCTCCCCCGATCAATCCATATAATACACTGCGGGCAGGACAGTATACAGTTTTACCCAGAACCCACAGGATCCACAATGCTTTGTTATATACAGCTCTATGCCCCCTGCATCCTTTTTCCTATTGTTCTACTTATGTGTCAGTCTTCACTGCAGTTCTTGCATTCTATTCAGGGTGAATAGATTCCTCTCAGACATTGAGACATGATATAATTTGCAGTTCTCATCAGTAACATTGTATTTATGGGTCTGATCTACGGGGAATGGACCTTTCATCCGTCAGTTGCCCCTTTGGGGTTAATAACTAAGACATCGGCTCGGTCATCCGGATTAAATTCCAGTTTATGGAAGTTCCCACTGTCATTACCACCTTGAACCCGTATAACTATTATATACCAGCCAGCTCTGTATATCAGCGGGCACGGCAGCGGGCACAATGCCACTCCTGTCACCCCTAGGGAAGATAATTCTTCAAGGCGAGACGTTTACAGCCCCAGGCGTCTCGGTGTGAGGGGCGACGGCAGAGTCACCTCATTTATTGGGATAATTAGTCTCCGCTGACTCCTTCCTGAACTCAGAAATTTGGATGGACCCTGTAAAATCACCACAAGGGAGCGGGAGGGGGGGGGGGGTACAAACTGAATCTCTGTTAAAAACTTTCAGGTTTATATGGGCAGGGCAATCCCTTCAGTGCCATGCCCCCTCGCACCTTATAGCAGTCATGTGCCCCCCTCTAAGATAAGTACACCATTAGTTAATAAAAATTTTCTCCTTGACAACTATTTTCCCGTGGCAAAAAAAACCCATGTAATTCTCTATATTTAGGAGTAAATTGGTCAGATGACACAACTACCAAGCTCCGCCTACAATGGGAAATATTTTTAAATGGCAGTAGGAAATGAAGCATGATGGGAGATAACAAAAAAGACTTCTACATTTTATTCTTCAGTCTCCGGGGGTTACAATACGCAATGTATAGACGGTTCCTTTAAGATCCAGATCAAGTTGGACCAATCCAGTAATACCTGTCACATATATAAGACCCTGCACGGGCAGCGCACAGCAGCTACAGGTATATAATTCACTAACAGGATCCCTTCAGGTCCTACTGACAAAAATCTTTCCCATCCTGCTGGGTGGAGCTTGGTTGTCACATGACTGTATGCACCTGCCAAATAATGCAGAAAAAAGGGAGATTACACCTACTGGTTTCTAATTACTGGTGTGGGAAAATAGTTGTCATGGAAAGAAAGAACCACAAATTGCTACAATGTAGTAACCGGACTGTCACAACCAACGCAAAGCGTTCACCCTGCGCTATTTTTTTTATTATTTTTCCTTAAATACGACGGATCCTTCAGCCGTGGACCTGAGAGCCGTGGGGTCCTGACAATGTGCTCTCGCCATGTTCTGTCCGCCGGCACTCATCACTCCGCAGATCAGCAGATATGGGGGGGGGGGCAGCTCTCAATAACACTAAGTGGTCACTTCCTTGTCCCCCGAGGACGATTACAACCATAAAACCGATGAGAAGATTTCCAGGAATAATGCCCCCCCCCCCCCCTGCGGCGAATGAACGTAACGTTGTGGATCCACCACCTGGAGAGGAGACGCCGCTCCATCAATCTGTTTCCGATCAGTCGCGGGGCAGGTCCCAGGGAGACCCTCGAGGCCGACGTTAATGGAGTCCCGGATCAGGAAGGCAAATTATCAGACACATTATCCCCCCCCCCCCTGCTGTATAAATACATATTATTAACCCCATATATACTGCTGCTGGGGGTGACCCCGGGGCGGGGCAGGGCCGGCTATCATTATTAGGGTCACTCTACAATTATTTGCTGGAGAACCGGATTACATGGTGTCTAAATAAATCCATGGAGTCCAATGGAGGTCGCAGGTCCAAATACCACTCACGAGGCTCAGTCTTCTGCCGTGTATATCCACATGCTTTACACTGAAGCTTTGCTCCATTAGGGCACGGCTAGGTGACTCCAGCTTAGCTGCTTTGTCTATCGGAGTATGAAATAGTCTGAAATCCACCTCCTGACTCATGACAGGCTTAGACAGCTGCTCGGTCACTCTCCCATGCTTTACACTGCAGCTCTGCTTGTTTCCTTTGGCTACTGTTTTCTCATGGAGAGATCATTTCCGTTACAGGAAGAAAAGAACAATTATAAATTGCCAGCAACTAAACCAATAGTAATATTTATCAGGAAACGGCCGCACATAGATCGAGTAGGAGGAGCCTAAAAAGGGGGAGGAGCACAGGGAGCGGCTTATGTATAACAATTCTTATTTCTTTCCCCCCGCTGCCTGTATCGGTTCTTAAAGGATATGTCCATATTTGCAACCATTCATTATTGCTGTAAGGCATCTAAAATAAAAATATAACGCAGTTCTGCAAAGAGGCTTAGAAATAAATCTGCCGTTTGGTGTATACAGGTCCTGTGCAGACCACAGTGTCTCCATGGTTACAGACTAGAAACAACCCAAGGTGTCATACTGCAGTCCCCTACTTCTTACATGTTTCTGCCAGCAGGACTAAGTTAGTACCGGATCCTAAACCGTATAAGGTAAACAGGTGTCCAATCACTGACAGCATGCAGAGATTTTGAAAAAGAAAGAAAATATCTAAAAAAAAGGTGTGATGCAAAGAAAATGACCAACAAAAAGACGCTGCTCCCCTCCGGCAGTAACTGATCAAAGAAATGAAAAGAACAAAAAAATCAGCAGTCCTTCCCCATCCCCCGCAGAGATCTACAAGGGTTAACCCCCCGAAATCCTACAAAATAGCAGCCGTCCCCTCCCCCACTAGTAATAATATGTTCTCAAAATCAGCAGCGCAATATTTATATCCCCAGCTGAGAAAACGCGGCAACCACAAAAATAGATAACACACAGTGACAACTCTCTAACACTCTGAGTACAGATAATGTAGATGTTACCTGCAGTCCTATGTAACACCACAGATAACACAGTGACAACTCTAACACTCTGAGTACAGATAATGTAGATGTTACCTGCAGTCCTATGTAACACCACAGATAACACAGTGACAACTCTAACACTCTGAGTACAGATAATGTAGATGTTACCTGCAGTCCTATGTAACACCACAGATAACACAGTGATAACTCTCTGAGTACAGATAATGTAGATGTTACCTGCAGTCCTATGTAACACCACAGATAACACAGTGACAACTCTCTGAGTACAGATAATGTAGATGTTACCTGCAGTCCTATGTAACACCACAGATAACACAGTGACAACTCTCTAACACTCTGAGTACAGATAATGTAGTAGATGTTACCTGCAGTCCTATGTAACACCACAGATAACACAGTGACAACTCTCTAACACTCTGAGTACAGATAATGTAGATGTTACCTGCAGTCCTATGTAACACCACAGATAACAGTGATAACTGTCTGAGAACAGATAATGTAGTAGATGTTACCTGCAGTCCTATGTAACACCACAGATAACACAGTGATAACTCTCTGAGTACAGATAATGTAGTAGATGTTACCTGCAGTCCTATGTAACACCACAGATAACACAGTGATAACCCTCTGAGTACAGATAATGTAGTAGATGTTAACTGCAGTCCTATGTAACACCACAGATAACACACAGTGATAACTCTCTAACACTCTGAGTACAGATAATGTAGATGTTACCTGCAGTCCTATGTAACACCACAGATAACAGTGATAACTGTCTGAGAACAGATAATGTAGTAGATGTTACCTGCAGTCCTATGTAACACCACAGATAACAGTGATAACTGTCTGAGAACAGATAATGTAGTAGATGTTACCTGCAGTCCTATGTAACACCACAGATAACACAGTGATAACTCTCTGAGTACAGATAATGTAGTAGATGTTAGCTGCAGTCCTATGTAACACCACAGATAACACAGTGATAACTCTCTGAGTACAGATAATGTAGTAGATGTTACCTGCAGTCCTATGTAACACCACAGATAACACAGTGATAACTCTCTGAGTACAGATAATGTAGTAGATGTTAGCTGCAGTCCTATGTAACACCACAGATAACACAGTGATAACTCTCTGAGTACAGATAATGTCTGAGATGTTACCTGCAGTCCTATGTAACACCACAGATAACACACAGTGATAACTCTCTGAGTACAGATAATGTAGTAGATGTTATTTGCAGTCCTATGTAACACCACAGATAACACAGTGATACGTCTCTGAGTACAGATAATGTAGTAGATGTTACCTGCAGTCCTATGTAACACCACAGATAACACAGTGATAACTGTCTGAGTACAGATAATGTAGTAGATGTTACCTGCAGTCCTATGTAACACCACAGATAACACAGTGATAACTCTCTGAGTACAGATAATGTCTGAGATGTTACCTGCAGTCCTATGTAACACCACAGATAACACACAGTGATAACTCTCTGAGTACAGATAATGTAGTAGATGTTATTTGCAGTCCTATGTAACACCACAGATAACACAGTGATAACTCTCTGAGTACAGATAATGTAGTAGATGTTACCTGCAGTCCTATGTAACACCACAGATAACACAGTGATAACTCTCTGAGTACAGATAATGTAGTAGATGTTACCTGCAGTCCTATGTAACACCACAGATAACACAGTGATAACTCTCTGAGTACAGATAATGTAGTAGATGTTACCTGCAGTCCTATGTAACACCACAGATAACACAGTGATAACTCTCTGATTACAGATAATGTAGTAGATGTTACCTGCAGTCCTATGTAACACCACAGATAACACAGTGATAGCTCTCTGAGTACAGATAATGTAGTAGATGTTAGCTGCAGTCCTATGTAACACCACAGATAACACAGAGATAACTGTCTGAGCACAGATAATGTAGTAGTGTTACCTGCAGTCCTATGTAACACCACAGATAACACAGTGATAACTCTCTGAGTACAGATAATGTAGTAGTGTTACCTGCAGTCCTATGTAACACCACAGATAACACAGTGATAACTCTCTGAGTACAGATAATGTAGTAGTGTTACCTGCAGTCCTATGTAACACCACAGATAACACAGTGATAACTCTCTGAGTACAGATAATGTAGTAGATGTTACCTGCAGTCCTATGTAACACCACAGATAACACAGTGATAACTCTGAGTACAGATAATGTAGTAGTGTCACCTGCAGTCCTATGTAACACCACAGATAACATAGTAATAACTCTCTAACACTCTGAGTACAGATAATGTAGTAGCGTTACCTGCAGTCCTATGTAACACCACAGATAACACAGTGACAACTCTCTGAGTACAGATAATGTAGATGTTACCTGCAGTCCTATGTAACACCACAGATAACACAGTGATAACTCTCTGAGTACAGATAATGTAGATGTTACCTGCAGTCCTATGTAACACCACAGATAACACAGTGATAACTCTCTAACACTCTGAGTAAAGATAATGTAGTAGCGTTACCTGCAGTCCTATGTAACACCACAGATAACACAGTGACAACTCTCTGAGTACAGATAATGTAGATGTTACCTGCAGTCCTATGTAACACCACAGATAACACAGTGATAACTCTCTGAGTACAGATAATGTAGATGTTACCTGCAGTCCTATGTAACACCACAGATAACACAGTGATAACTCTGAGTACAGATAATGTAGTAGATGTTACCTGCAGTCCTATGTAACACCACAGATAACACAGTGATAACTCTGAGTACAGATAATGTAGTAGATGTTACCTGCAGTCCTATGTAACACCACAGATAACACAGTGATAACTCTCTGAGTACAGATAATGTAGTAGATGTTACCTGCAGTCCTATGTAACACCACAGATAACACAGTGATAACTCTCTGAGTACAGATAATGTAGTAGATGTTACCTGCAGTCCTATGTAACACCACAGATAACACAGTGATAACTCTGAGTACAGATAATGTAGTAGATGTTACCTGCAGTCCTATGTAACACCACAGATAACACAGTGATAACTCTGAGTACAGATAATGTAGTAGATGTTACCTGCAGTCCTATGTAACACCACAGATAACACAGTGATAACTCTCTGAGTACAGATAATGTAGTAGATGTTACCTGCAGTCCTATGTAACACCACAGATAACACAGTGATAACTCTGAGTACAGATAATGTAGTAGATGTTACCTGCAGTCCTATGTAACACCACAGATAACACAGTGATAACTCTCTGAGTACAGATAATGTAGTAGATGTTACCTGCAGTCCTATGTAACACCACAGATAACACACAGTGATAGCTCTCTGATTACAGATAATGTAGTAGTGTTACCTGCAGTCCTATGTAACACCACAGATAACACAGTGATAACACTGAGTACAGATAATGTAGTAGTGTTACCTGCAGTCCTATGTAACACCACAGATAACACAGTGATAACTCTCTGAGTACAGATAATGTAGTAGTGTTACCTGCAGTCCTATGTAACACCACAGATAACACAGTGATAACTCTCTGAGTACAGATAATGTAGATGTTACCTGCAGTCCTATGTAACACCACAGATAACACAGTGACAACTCTCTAACACTCTGAGTACAGATAATGTAGATGTTACCTGCAGTCCTATGTAACACCACAGATAACAGTGATAACTGTCTGAGAACAGATAATGTAGTAGATGTTACCTGCAGTCCTATGTAACACCACAGATAACACAGTGATAACTCTCTGAGTACAGATAATGTAGTAGATGTTACCTGCAGTCCTATGTAACACCACAGATAACACAGTGATAACCCTCTGAGTACAGATAATGTAGTAGATGTTAACTGCAGTCCTATGTAACACCACAGATAACACACAGTGATAACTCTCTAACACTCTGAGTACAGATAATGTAGATGTTACCTGCAGTCCTATGTAACACCACAGATAACAGTGATAACTGTCTGAGAACAGATAATGTAGTAGATGTTACCTGCAGTCCTATGTAACACCACAGATAACACAGTGATAACTCTCTGAGTACAGATAATGTAGTAGATGTTAGCTGCAGTCCTATGTAACACCACAGATAACACAGTGATACGTCTCTGAGTACAGATAATGTAGTAGATGTTACCTGCAGTCCTATGTAACACCACAGATAACACAGTGATAACTCTCTGAGTACAGATAATGTAGTAGATGTTACCTGCAATCCTATGTAACACCACAGATAACACAGTGATAACTCTCTGAGTACAGATAATGTCTGAGATGTTACCTGCAGTCCTATGTAACACCACAGATAACACAGTGATAACTCTCTGAGTACAGATAATGTAGTAGTGTTACCTGCAGTCCTATGTAACACCACAGATAACACAGTGATAACTCTCTGAGTACAGATAATGTAGTAGTGTTACCTGCAGTCCTATGTAACACCACAGATAACACAGTGATAACTCTCTGAGTACAGATAATGTAGTAGATGTTACCTGCAGTTCTATGTAACACCACAGATAACACAGTGATAACTCTGAGTACAGATAATGTAGTAGTGTCACCTGCAGTCCTATGTAACACCACAGATAACATAGTAATAACTCTCTAACACTCTGAGTACAGATAATGTAGTAGCGTTACCTGCAGTCCTATGTAACACCACAGATAACACAGTGACAACTCTCTGAGTACAGATAATGTAGATGTTACCTGCAGTCCTATGTAACACCACAGATAACACAGTGATAACTCTCTGAGTACAGATAATGTAGATGTTACCTGCAGTCCTATGTAACACCACAGATAACACAGTGATAACTCTCTAACACTCTGAGTAAAGATAATGTAGTAGCGTTACCTGCAGTCCTATGTAACACCACAGATAACACAGTGACAACTCTCTGAGTACAGATAATGTAGATGTTACCTGCAGTCCTATGTAACACCACAGATAACACAGTGATAACTCTCTGAGTACAGATAATGTAGATGTTACCTGCAGTCCTATGTAACACCACAGATAACACAGTGATAACTCTGAGTACAGATAATGTAGTAGATGTTACCTGCAGTCCTATGTAACACCACAGATAACACAGTGATAACTCTGAGTACAGATAATGTAGTAGATGTTACCTGCAGTCCTATGTAACACCACAGATAACACAGTGATAACTCTCTGAGTACAGATAATGTAGTAGATGTTACCTGCAGTCCTATGTAACACCACAGATAACACAGTGATAACTCTCTGAGTACAGATAATGTAGTAGATGTTACCTGCAGTCCTATGTAACACCACAGATAACACAGTGATAACTCTGAGTACAGATAATGTAGTAGATGTTACCTGCAGTCCTATGTAACACCACAGATAACACAGTGATAACTCTGAGTACAGATAATGTAGTAGATGTTACCTGCAGTCCTATGTAACACCACAGATAACACAGTGATAACTCTCTGAGTACAGATAATGTAGTAGATGTTACCTGCAGTCCTATGTAACACCACAGATAACACAGTGATAACTCTGAGTACAGATAATGTAGTAGATGTTACCTGCAGTCCTATGTAACACCACAGATAACACAGTGATAACTCTCTGAGTACAGATAATGTAGTAGATGTTACCTGCAGTCCTATGTAACACCACAGATAACACACAGTGATAGCTCTCTGATTACAGATAATGTAGTAGTGTTACCTGCAGTCCTATGTAACACCACAGATAACACAGTGATAACACTGAGTACAGATAATGTAGTAGTGTTACCTGCAGTCCTATGTAACACCACAGATAACACAGTGATAACTCTCTGAGTACAGATAATGTAGTAGTGTTACCTGCAGTCCTATGTAACACCACAGATAACACAGTGATAACTCTCTGAGTACAGATAATGTAGATGTTACCTGCAGTCCTATGTAACACCACAGATAACACAGTGACAACTCTCTAACACTCTGAGTACAGATAATGTAGATGTTACCTGCAGTCCTATGTAACACCACAGATAACAGTGATAACTGTCTGAGAACAGATAATGTAGTAGATGTTACCTGCAGTCCTATGTAACACCACAGATAACACAGTGATAACTCTCTGAGTACAGATAATGTAGTAGATGTTACCTGCAGTCCTATGTAACACCACAGATAACACAGTGATAACCCTCTGAGTACAGATAATGTAGTAGATGTTAACTGCAGTCCTATGTAACACCACAGATAACACACAGTGATAACTCTCTAACACTCTGAGTACAGATAATGTAGATGTTACCTGCAGTCCTATGTAACACCACAGATAACAGTGATAACTGTCTGAGAACAGATAATGTAGTAGATGTTACCTGCAGTCCTATGTAACACCACAGATAACACAGTGATAACTCTCTGAGTACAGATAATGTAGTAGATGTTAGCTGCAGTCCTATGTAACACCACAGATAACACAGTGATACGTCTCTGAGTACAGATAATGTAGTAGATGTTACCTGCAGTCCTATGTAACACCACAGATAACACAGTGATAACTCTCTGAGTACAGATAATGTAGTAGATGTTACCTGCAGTCCTATGTAACACCACAGATAACACAGTGATAACTCTCTGAGTACAGATAATGTCTGAGATGTTACCTGCAGTCCTATGTAACACCACAGATAACACACAGTGATAACTCTCTGAGTACAGATAATGTAGTAGATGTTATTTGCAGTCCTATGTAACACCACAGATAACACAGTGATACGTCTCTGAGTACAGATAATGTAGTAGATGTTACCTGCAGTCCTATGTAACACCACAGATAACACAGTGATAACTCTCTGAGTACAGATAATGTAGTAGATGTTACCTGCAGTCCTATGTAACACCACAGATAACACAGTGATAACTCTCTGAGTACAGATAATGTAGTAGATGTTACCTGCAGTCCTATGTAACACCACAGATAACACAGTGATAACTCTCTGAGTACAGATAATGTAGTAGATGTTACCTGCAGTCCTATGTAACACCACAGATAACACAGTGATAACTCTCTGATTACAGATAATGTAGTAGATGTTACCTGCAGTCCTATGTAACACCACAGATAACACAGTGATAGCTCTCTGAGTACAGATAATGTAGTAGATGTTAGCTGCAGTCCTATGTAACACCACAGATAACACAGAGATAACTGTCTGAGCACAGATAATGTAGTAGTGTTACCTGCAGTCCTATGTAACACCACAGATAACACAGTGATAACTCTCTGAGTACAGATAATGTAGTAGTGTTACCTGCAGTCCTATGTAACACCACAGATAACACAGTGATAACTCTCTGAGTACAGATAATGTAGTAGTGTTACCTGCAGTCCTATGTAACACCACAGATAACACAGTGATAACTCTCTGAGTACAGATAATGTAGTAGATGTTACCTGCAGTTCTATGTAACACCACAGATAACACAGTGATAACTCTGAGTACAGATAATGTAGTAGTGTCACCTGCAGTCCTATGTAACACCACAGATAACATAGTAATAACTCTCTAACACTCTGAGTACAGATAATGTAGTAGCGTTACCTGCAGTCCTATGTAACACCACAGATAACACAGTGACAACTCTCTGAGTACAGATAATGTAGATGTTACCTGCAGTCCTATGTAACACCACAGATAACACAGTGATAACTCTCTGAGTACAGATAATGTAGATGTTACCTGCAGTCCTATGTAACACCACAGATAACACAGTGATAACTCTCTAACACTCTGAGTACAGATAATGTAGTAGCGTTACCTGCAGTCCTATGTAACACCACAGATAACACAGTGACAACTCTCTGAGTACAGATAATGTAGATGTTACCTGCAGTCCTATGTAACACCACAGATAACACAGTGATAACTCTCTGAGTACAGATAATGTAGATGTTACCTGCAGTCCTATGTAACACCACAGATAACACAGTGATAACTCTGAGTACAGATAATGTAGTAGATGTTAACTGCAGTCCTATGTAACACCACAGATAACACACAGTGATAACTCTCTAACACTCTGAGTACAGATAATGTAGATGTTACCTGCAGTCCTATGTAACACCACAGATAACAGTGATAACTGTCTGAGAACAGATAATGTAGTAGATGTTACCTGCAGTCCTATGTAACACCACAGATAACACAGTGATAACTCTCTGAGTACAGATAATGTAGTAGATGTTAGCTGCAGTCCTATGTAACACCACAGATAACACAGTGATACGTCTCTGAGTACAGATAATGTAGTAGATGTTACCTGCAGTCCTATGTAACACCACAGATAACACAGTGATAACTCTCTGAGTACAGATAATGTAGTAGATGTTACCTGCAGTCCTATGTAACACCACAGATAACACAGTGATAACTCTCTGAGTACAGATAATGTCTGAGATGTTACCTGCAGTCCTATGTAACACCACAGATAACACACAGTGATAACTCTCTGAGTACAGATAATGTAGTAGATGTTATTTGCAGTCCTATGTAACACCACAGATAACACAGTGATACGTCTCTGAGTACAGATAATGTAGTAGATGTTACCTGCAGTCCTATGTAACACCACAGATAACACAGTGATAACTCTCTGAGTACAGATAATGTAGTAGATGTTACCTGCAGTCCTATGTAACACCACAGATAACACAGTGATAACTCTCTGAGTACAGATAATGTAGTAGATGTTACCTGCAGTCCTATGTAACACCACAGATAACACAGTGATAACTCTCTGAGTACAGATAATGTAGTAGATGTTACCTGCAGTCCTATGTAACACCACAGATAACACAGTGATAACTCTCTGATTACAGATAATGTAGTAGATGTTACCTGCAGTCCTATGTAACACCACAGATAACACAGTGATAGCTCTCTGAGTACAGATAATGTAGTAGATGTTAGCTGCAGTCCTATGTAACACCACAGATAACACAGAGATAACTGTCTGAGCACAGATAATGTAGTAGTGTTACCTGCAGTCCTATGTAACACCACAGATAACACAGTGATAACTCTCTGAGTACAGATAATGTAGTAGTGTTACCTGCAGTCCTATGTAACACCACAGATAACACAGTGATAACTCTCTGAGTACAGATAATGTAGTAGTGTTACCTGCAGTCCTATGTAACACCACAGATAACACAGTGATAACTCTCTGAGTACAGATAATGTAGTAGATGTTACCTGCAGTTCTATGTAACACCACAGATAACACAGTGATAACTCTGAGTACAGATAATGTAGTAGTGTCACCTGCAGTCCTATGTAACACCACAGATAACATAGTAATAACTCTCTAACACTCTGAGTACAGATAATGTAGTAGCGTTACCTGCAGTCCTATGTAACACCACAGATAACACAGTGACAACTCTCTGAGTACAGATAATGTAGATGTTACCTGCAGTCCTATGTAACACCACAGATAACACAGTGATAACTCTCTGAGTACAGATAATGTAGATGTTACCTGCAGTCCTATGTAACACCACAGATAACACAGTGATAACTCTCTAACACTCTGAGTACAGATAATGTAGTAGCGTTACCTGCAGTCCTATGTAACACCACAGATAACACAGTGACAACTCTCTGAGTACAGATAATGTAGATGTTACCTGCAGTCCTATGTAACACCACAGATAACACAGTGATAACTCTCTGAGTACAGATAATGTAGATGTTACCTGCAGTCCTATGTAACACCACAGATAACACAGTGATAACTCTGAGTACAGATAATGTAGTAGATGTTACCTGCAGTCCTATGTAACACCACAGATAACACAGTGATAACTCTGAGTACAGATAATGTAGTAGATGTTACCTGCAGTCCTATGTAACACCACAGATAACACAGTGATAACTCTCTGAGTACAGATAATGTAGTAGATGTTACCTGCAGTCCTATGTAACACCACAGATAACACAGTGATAACTCTGAGTACAGATAATGTAGTAGATGTTACCTGCAGTCCTATGTAACACCACAGATAACACAGTGATAACTCTGAGTACAGATAATGTAGTAGATGTTACCTGCAGTCCTATGTAACACCACAGATAACACAGTGATAACTCTCTGAGTACAGATAATGTAGTAGATGTTACCTGCAGTCCTATGTAACACCACAGATAACACAGTGATAACTCTGAGTACAGATAATGTAGTAGATGTTACCTGCAGTCCTATGTAACACCACAGATAACACAGTGATAACTCTCTGAGTACAGATAATGTAGTAGATGTTACCTGCAGTCCTATGTAACACCACAGATAACACACAGTGATAGCTCTCTGATTACAGATAATGTAGTAGTGTTACCTGCAGTCCTATGTAACACCACAGATAACACAGTGATAACACTGAGTACAGATAATGTAGTAGTGTTACCTGCAGTCCTATGTAACACCACAGATAACACAGTGATAACTCTCTGAGTACAGATAATGTAGTAGTGTTACCTGCAGTCCTATGTAACACCACAGATAACACAGTGATAACTCTCTGAGTACAGATAATGTAGTAAATTCTACCTGCAGTCCTATGTAACACCACAGATAACATAGTAATAACTCTCTAACACTCTGAGTACAGATAATGTAGATGTTACCTGCAGTCCTATGTAACACCACAGATAACACAGTGATAACTCTCTAACACTCTGAGTACAGATAATGTAGTAGCGTTACCTGCAGTCCTATGTAACACCACAGATAACACAGTGACAACTCTCTGAGTACAGATAATGTAGATGTTACCTGCAGTCCTATGTAACACCACAGATAACACAGTGATAACTCTCTGAGTACAGATAATGTAGATGTTACCTGCAGTCCTATGTAACACCACAGATAACACAGTGATAACTCTGAGTACAGATAATGTAGTAGATGTTACCTGCAGTCCTATGTAACACCACAGATAACACAGTGATAACTCTGAGTACAGATAATGTAGTAGATGTTACCTGCAGTCCTATGTAACACCACAGATAACACAGTGATAACTCTCTGAGTACAGATAATGTAGTAGATGTTACCTGCAGTCCTATGTAACACCACAGATAACACAGTGATAACTCTGAGTACAGATAATGTAGTAGATGTTACCTGCAGTCCTATGTAACACCACAGATAACACAGTGATAACTCTGAGTACAGATAATGTAGTAGATGTTACCTGCAGTCCTATGTAACACCACAGATAACACAGTGATAACTCTCTGAGTACAGATAATGTAGTAGATGTTACCTGCAGTCCTATGTAACATCACAGATAACACAGTGATAACTCTCTGAGTACAGATAATGTAGTAGATGTTACCTGCAGTCCTATGTAACACCACAGATAACACAGTGACAACTCTCTGAGTACAGATAATGTAGTAGTGTTACCTGCAGTCCTATGTAACACCACAGATAACACAGTGATACGTCTCTGAGTACAGATAATGTAGTAGATGTTACCTGCAGTCCTATGTAACACCACAGATAACACAGTGATAACTCTCTGAGTACAGATAATGTAGTAGATGTTACCTGCAGTCCTATGTAACACCACAGATAACACACAGTGATAGCTCTCTGATTACAGATAATGTAGTAGTGTTACCTGCAGTCCTATGTAACACCACAGATAACACAGTGATAACACTGAGTACAGATAATGTAGTAGTGTTACCTGCAGTCCTATGTAACACCACAGATAACACAGTGATAACTCTCTGAGTACAGATAATGTAGTAGTGTTACCTGCAGTCCTATGTAACACCACAGATAACACAGTGATAACTCTCTGAGTACAGATAATGTAGTAAATTCTACCTGCAGTCCTATGTAACACCACAGATAACATAGTAATAACTCTCTAACACTCTGAGTACAGATAATGTAGATGTTACCTGCAGTCCTATGTAACACCACAGATAACACAGTGATAACTCTCTAACTCTCTGAGTACAGATAATGTGGTAGATATTACCTGCAGTCCTATGTAACACCACAGATAACACAGTGATAACTCTCTGAGTACAGATAATGTAGTAGATGTTACCTGCAGTCCTATGTAACACCACAGATAACACAGTGACAACTCTCTGAGTACAGATAATGTAGATGTTACCTACAGTCCTATGTAACACCACAGATAACACAGTGACAACTCTCTGAGTACAGATAATGTAGATGTTACCTGCAGTCCTATGTAACACCACAGATAACACAGTGATAACTCTGAGTACAGATAATGTAGTAGATGTTACCTGCAGTCCTATGTAACACCACAGATAACACAGTGATAACTCTGAGTACAGATAATGTAGTAGATGTTACCTGCAGTCCCATGTAACACCACAGATAACACAGTGATAACTCTCTGAGTACAGATAATGTAGTAGATGTTACCTGCAGTCCTATGTAACACCACAGATAACACAGTGATAACTCTCTGAGTACAGATAATGTAGTAGATGTTACCTGCAGTCCTATGTAACACCACAGATAACACAGAGATAACTCTCTGATTACAGATAATGTA